>NW_003307621.1:302587-384982 GCF_000143455.1 Volvox carteri f. nagariensis
CGGAGGAGGAAGTGGGGGCGGCTGCGGCCGCAGCAGCAGCTGGGGGTGAACGAGCCTGGCTCATCCGCCAAGAAACATACCACTGCTGTCACCAACATACACAGACACACACGCACATCAATTGAAGTCCCGAAGCCGGGGGCCCCGTCCACACACACGCACACACAAGCACCAGCCACTTACCACCCTACTCCACACATCCTAACATTTCCCGCCAGCGGAGAGACCCACCTGCTGGCGGTAGTCGGTGCTGCCGGGCAGCCCAGTGACGTCCTGTACGATACCCCCGACGGCGCCCTGCTCGTCCTCTCCGTTTGCACCCACCACCTCCGACGGCTGCTGGGCCCCCTGCGGCTGCTGCAGGTAGCCGCCCAACGAAGCCACTCGACTGCTGGATCGCAGCCGGCGATATCCCGCCACCGTCGCCGCTGCCGCCGCCGGCATCCCCGCCGCCGCTGCGGCTGACTCCCAGGCAGCGGCAGTAGCACCCCCACCACCCCCGCCACCACCATCCCCGCCAGCAGCAGCAGCAGCTCTACTCCGGCACGCTTCAGCGGATGAGCGAGTGGGGGACACCGGGTCGCGGTGGTGGTGGTGGTGGAGGAGGAGCTGCTGCTGCTGCTCACGGCTGACTCGGCCAGCCGCAAGCAGCAGCGGGAGGGGGGGAGGCGGCAGCAGCCGTGCACCACCGCCCGCACTACCGGCGTTAGGGCTGGTAGTGGTGCTGGTGGTGCACATGCTGCGCCGCGGGTGCGGGTGCTGGTGCTGGTGCTGGGCACGTGACGCGCGGAGGAGCAGCAGCTCGCCCTGCAGCCGCCGGCGCTCGTCCTCTGCGGCGCGCAGACAGGCGCGGGCCAGCGCAACGCGGACAGTGGCGCGGACGGCGCTCTGGTCGGCAGCTTCCTGTGCGTGGCGCGATGGGGTGGGCGTCGGATCATAGCTGGGTTATACAGAGCCTTACAGGCGATGTGGCCCGGAAGGACCAGCACGAGCGCGGATGTATAGTCTTGGGCCGGCCAGACCGGTATGTTGATACCGGTAGGAGGGGGAAGGACGGCAGCGGGGGCTTCATTTCCCACGGCCCCCCCAACCAAATGGACGCAAGCAAAACGATTCTTTAAGGAACCCCCCAAGACGGCGGACAGGACATGAGGACGGGACGGGACAGAGGGAGAGGAAGCCACATAGCGAACACGGAAGGCAGGGCGGGGCAAAATTGGACATGTGAGGGAGCACCCAACATTTTGCCCCTATCATTCCTCTTTCTTTTTTCCCCTACCGCCCCTACCCGCCCGCCAAACAGGCACCACACCACCCACCGACCTGCAGGTTCGCTATCTCCGCCAGCATCCGCTCCTGCCGCGCCTGCGCCACCTCACGTTCCCTAGCCGAATCATCTCGCAGCCGGTCGTACTGCTCCTGCACTGCCGTGGTATTCGTCATGCGCCGGATCACCGCGGAGTCCGTCGCCGCGGCCAGCTGTGTACGGAACCTGTACACCTGCGCCGCCAGGCCCCGGCGCGTGGACTCCGAATCCTCCAGCCGGACCGCCAGGTCGTCGCGTTCGCGTTGACAGAAGGACAGCTGCGTCTGCAGCTCCGCGGTCACACCTGCTGCCGCCGCCAGCCGCTCTGACAGCTCCTGCCGCCGAGCGTCGGAGTCCTCCAACTGGGACATCAGCTGCCGTGCGATGGCGTCCGTACGGGACAGCTGTTGCTGTGTCGTATCGCAGGCGGCCTCCCATCCCTCCAGCTGATGCTGAAGCGCAGCCAGCGCTGAAGCGCTGGCACACAGCTGAGAGCGCAACTCCCCGCGGGACGCCTCCGCCGCGACTAGCCGCGCCTGCAGCTCTCCTTTCGCCGCCTCGGCCGCCGTCAACTGGTCCCTGAGCCACCGCCGAGACTCACCTGCCGCCACCGCCGTTGCAGCAGCGGCGGCACCTTGGGCAGCCGCATCCGCTTCCGCCGCCGCAGCGGCGGAACGCAGGGCCTCCGCCTCCGCCGCGTGAGCCTCCTCGGCACCGTCCAGCCTCGCGCGCAGCTTCGTCAGCTCTGCGTCCGCAGCCGCAGCCCTGGCCGTCAGCTCGTCTCGCTCGGCTTCAACCTCCGCCAGCCTGCGCCCGTCGCGCTCGTGCTCCGCCACGACGACCGCCAACTGAACGCGCAGCTCCTCGCATGCAGCCGTAGAAGCCGTACAGCTCTTCTGGAGCTCCCCGCGCTCACACTCCGCCGCCGTCAGGCTGCGCTGCAGCGCCGTCAGCTCATTGGTCGCGTCAGCGAGTCGAGACAGTGCCTCGCCGCGAGCCGCCTCCGCCTCCGCAAGCTGGGCCTCCAGCGTCACTCGGGCCTTGGCCGCGTCCGTGACCTGAACTTCCAAGGCCGCACGTGCCGCGCTGGCGGCGTCAAGCTCCGACGCAAGTGAAGCCTGTCGTACCTCCGCCGCTGCAACACGCTCCGCCAGCGCCTCCTGCGCCGCTCGGCTGGCAGCCAGTCCACCTAGCAAGTCGCCCGCCTGCTCCCAGCCGCGTACAAGGACAGCTCGTTGGGCGGCGTGCACCGTATTCGCAACCTCCGTTGCAGCCTCCACGTCCTGCACCGCGTTCTCCAGCTCCCGCAACCGCGCCGCAAGCTGTACGGCATGTATGTTGCGCTCCGAAGCCGACGTTGCCGATGCTGCCTCCGCTGCCTCTAGACTGCCCTTCAGCTGCTTCAGCTGCACCACCAGATGGGACTGTACTTCCTGAGCCTCCGCCGCCACCGCGACGAGCTGCGACTGCACATCGCGAGCCTCCGTCGTCACTGCAGCCAGCTGCGCCTGCAGGGCCCGCCGCTCCGCGTCAGCACCATCAAGGCTCTGCTGCAGCGCGCCCAGGGCTAGCCCTGCATCAGCCAGCTGTGCCTGCGCCTCCGAATGCACCACCTCCATGCCATCCAACGCCGCGCGAAGCTCCCGTTGAACGTCCTCGCCCTCCTTTAGCCGCGCCTGCAGCTCCTTCCGCGCCACGTCGGCATCCGTCAGCTGAGTGGACAGCTCACTTGCGAGCCCCTCCGCAGCCGCTGCGCGCTCTTCCAGCTTCTGACGTTCCACCGCCGCCACGGCAAGGCGGTCCAGTAAGCCCTGCCGCTCGGCACCGGCATCCGCCAGCCGCCGCAGAAGCTCCTGTCGTACCGTGTCCGCGTCGCACAGCCGTGCCTGCAGTTGCACAGCGTGCGACGCGACCTGCTCAGACCACGCCAGGAGGTCTGCCGCCTTCGTGTCATGCAGAGCCTCCGCCTGAGCCTGCGCCATCTCCACACCCTCAACACCCCTCTGGAGCTCTGACAGCAAACCGGACAGCTGAGCTTGCAGCCTGCGGCGTTCCGCACCAGACGCCGCGAGCCCTTCCTGCAGCCCCAGCCGCTCACGTTCTGCATCGACCAGCCGCTGCTGCAGCACCTCGAGCTCGGCCCCAGCTTCCGCCAGCCGCTGCAGCACCTCCTCGCGCGCAGTTTCACTGGCCTCCAGCCGCTGGCGGAGCCCTGCCCGTACAGATTCGCCGTCTGCGACGCGGGCGTGCAAAGCCCGCCGCTCCGCCTCAGTGCACCCTAGGGCGGCAAGCAGCGCCACCTGGGCCGCCTCCGCTGTCTCCGCGGCCTGCAGCGCAAGCGCCTGCTGTTCCGCCTCCGCCACTGCCACCTGAGCCTCCGCCACCTGCCGTCGACGGTCCGCCGCTGCTGCCCGCTCCCGCAGCTCCCGCCTGGCGACCTCACTCGCCAACAGCGCCTCTTTTAGCTGTCGCAAAGACACGGCGCTCGCCTCACAGCCCTCCTGCGCGGCGTCTGCTCGGGCAGCCAGCGCGGCGCTCGCGGCCATCTCCGCCGCCTCCGCCGCATCCATGGCGGCCTGCACCTCCCCAACACGCTCCGCCAGCTGCACCCGCAACTCCCGCCGCTCTTCCAGCACAGTACCCAGCTGCGCCTGCAAATCCAGGCGCTCTGCATCAGCGCTTTGCAAGTGCTGCTGCAACAGCCGCAACGCCGAGTTGCTGAAGGAAAGCTGTGCCATGACGTCCGAGCGAGCTGCCTCGACACTCCGGAGCCGATTCTCCAGCTCCGCCCGTTCGACATCACTTCCTGCAAGCTCGTCCTCAAGGGTGAGCCGCTCCAAAGCGGCGGCATCCAACGCCTCCCGGAGCCGCTCCTGCTCTGCCTGCGCCTCCGCCACCTCCGCCAACAGCCGCTCGCGCTCTACCTTGGCCTCCTCTGCGCGCACCAGCAAGGCGGCCCGGGCTTCCTCACTCACGGCGAGCTGCTCCTGCAGAGCTGCCGCCGAGCGGCCGCTGTCCGTGGCCTGCAGCTGCAGCTCCACCAGCTGAGCAACGCGTACGTTCCGCTCCGCCGTCGATGCCGCCTCCGCTGCTTCCATACTGCACTGGAGCTCCTGAAGACGCGCGACCAGCAAAGTTCGCAACTCGGCATAGCTCCGTCGGTCCTCCGTTTCCGCCGCCGCCTCCACGGGGCCGTCCTCCCTCGCCAGCACCTCCTCTACCGCCTCCTCCTCCTCCTTAGCGGCGGCGGCGGCGGCGGCAGCTCTCGCCCGCTCGGAGGGAAACCGTGCCGACTGCGGCGTGGCCATCTCAACACGCCCCGCATCCCCACTGCTGGATTGCGTGGCGGCGGCACTAACAGCGTCAGAAGCGGTAGTGCAACTGACGGCGGTACGGCGCTGGTGCATCAGCCGTACGGCCGAGTTGGCGTCAGCCAGCTGTGACAGCGCCTCCGAAACCACCTCCTCCGCGCGGTGCAACCGCGCCTGAAGCTCGCGAATGGATGCCTCGCCTTCTGCCACCTGCGCCTCCAGTGCCGACCGAGCCTCGCCGGCGGCGTGAAGCGCCGCCTCCAGCTGTTCCCTCTTCTCCTCCGCACCGGCCGCCGCCGCCAGAAGCCTCCGTTGCTCGTCCTCCGCCGCCGTCGCCTGCACCTGCAGCTCCCGCCGTGCAGCCTCGCTCGCATTCAGCTGCGCTTGAAGATCTGCTACGGCGTGGCAGGCAGCCTCACAACGTTGCGCCAACTCAGCAACCTGCACCTCCCGCAAGCCAGCTGCTTCCGAGCCCGCCGCATCCGCTGTGCTAATGGCGGACTGCAGCTCCTGCAGCCGCATCACCAATGCTGCCTGCAGCCGATGCGCCTTGGCGTCAGCGTCAGTGCGTGCGACCCCAAGCTGTGCACGTACCTCCGTCAGGCTGGCGTTCAGCGCAACCACCGCGGCATCGCGCTGGTGCAGCTCATGCAACACGCGGGCCTCTCGCGCCGCGCTGGCGGCGGCGGCCTCGGCGGCCTCGGCGCGGTTCCGCTGCAACTCCTGCTCCGCCGCCGCCAGGGACTGCCGCAGCTGACAGATTGTGACCTGGAGGCCGTTGGCTGTAACCTGGGCGCCGTGCAGCGCCGCAGCCTGAGACGCCTCAGCGTGGCGGGCAGCCACCGCGGCAGCTTCGGCCTCGCGCAGGGCCGCCACAACGCCGTCCAGCTCTCTGCGAAGCTCCGTCGCCACACGCCGTGTGTCTGCGTCCGCGGCCACTGCTGCCGCCTCCACTTCCGCCAGCCGCACCGTTAGACCACGCACCCGGCCCCGCAGCTCATCGGCACGCTGCTCAGCAAGCCATCTGCCGGCCTGCGACTCGTCAAGTTGCGCCTGCAGCTCGGCCAGGCCATCACGCAACTCCGCCGATGCGGCTGCCGCAGCAGCGGCGGCGGCCTGCTCCTGTAGGCGCGTCAGCTCCGCCACGTACGACGTCTCCAGTCTCGCTTTAGATGCGAGCGCTGCCCCGGCGTCCTCCTGAGCCTGCTGCAGCCGGGTCGCCAGCACCAGCAGCTCCGCCTGCACCTCCGCCAGGCGCGCTGTGAGTGCCGCCGATGCCGCCTCGGCGGCACGGCAGCGATCGCTCTGCACCTCCGCTGCCGTCTGAGCGTCCTGCAGCTGCCGCCGCACCGCAGCCAGCTGTTGCCGCAATGTGCCCTTCTCCGCCAGCGCCTCCGCAACGTGATGCTGCGCATGCAACAGGTGCGTTCGGGCCGCCGCCAGCTCCCGATTGCTCGTTTGCAGCTGCTGGCCCAGAGCGGCGGTCTCCGACTGGGACGACGCTAGCTGCTCCTCGGCGTCGGTCTGCGCCCGCCGAGCCTTCATCAGCTCTTCCGCCGACGCGCGCAGGGCATCGTGCAGCTCCCCCAGCATGGCCTGCGCGGCGGCCAACTCGTCTTCCAGGCGCCGCCGTGCGGCAGCCGCCATGGCGAGCTGCTCCTCCAGGCGCGCCACGTCGGCGCGCAGGTCCACCGCCTCGCACTTTGCGGCGGCTAGGGCGCGGGCGTCGGCCGCGTGTGCAGCACTCTGCGCGGCGACCTGCTTCACCAGCGCCGCGCTCTCCTCCTTCAGGAGATGAAGCTCGACTGCTCGCTCCTGCGCTGCGCTGAGGGCCGCCAGAAGCGCCTCACCGCCATCGCCCTTCCCAACCTCAAAGAAGCCGCCACCGTCGCCGCCGCCGCCGCCGCCACCGCCGCTGCGCACGCCATGATGCTGGTCGCTCGAGCTGCCCCTGAGACTGATTCCGGAAGAGTCGGTGCTTGCGGTCGCCAACTGGACAGCAGGCTCTTCAGCATGCAGCAGAGCGTCGCCGTCTCCGCCGCCGTAACACTCCAGAAACGGGGGATGCGATGAGGAAGCGGCTAGGAAGCGGCTGATTTCTACGACGGCAGCGGCATCACCACTGGTTGCAGTGGCCGCGGCATAAGGCCCCCTTGTCCCGACGCCTGATGGAATCTTGTTCGTGTCGTCGTCATTGTCGTCGATGTCATCGCCGTCGTCGTCGTCGTCATCGCCGTCGTTGTTGCGATCAGTCGGAGCCATCGGGAGGTCGGGCAGGGCGGACATGGTGTCCTGCGATACAGATGGTGGTGTTGGTGTTGGTGTTGGTGAGGGGACCAGGGGGGCGAGATGGGTCCCGAAGAAGTTGGGGCAGCTTGATGTGGAACGAAGTGGTAGGCCCAGGAGTTTGGGAGAGAGAGAGAGATGGTATTAGGTGAGGCGGGCCCAGCAGCAGGGTTTGGAATGATGCGCGTGATGTGCCGCCGCCTGTGGTGTTAATGCTGTATGTGTTAATAATGAAATAAAGTAACAAGTATATGCCGGCCAGAGGCCAGCAGGGCCGCCCGCCTGGGAAAGCCTCATATAGAAAAATGGCCGTGCGTGGCTTTGCCGTGCCGAATCATCCCCATTTGGTACCAGTGTGAATTTTGTGTTGCCGTATTATTCAGCGCCGTACAACTTCTTAGATCCTCTTCCGAAGCAAGGTACGCATCCCAACCAGCCCAGGTACGCAACCCAACCAGTCCAGCCCACCTCCAGGGCGGCTGCGAAGCGCGCGGCGTGCTTGAGCTGCACCGTCAGATCCTCCGTGCGGCGGCGCTCCTGGTCCCGCTCCCGTGCAGCCAGCCGCGCGCACGCGTCCGACTCGTCCAGCTGGCGCCGCAGCTCCCGCAGCTGCACCTGCAGCGCCTGCCGCTCCGCCTGCGCGGCGGCCAGCAGGGCCGCCAAGTGCTCCCGAGCAGCCACTGCCTCGGCCACTGCACCCTGCCGCGCAACCAGCTCCAGCTGCACGAGTGCGCCGGCAAGTGCGCAGGCGGCGCAAAGTGGTGTCAGTAGAGGCCGACAAAGGGGAGGAAACGGGGCGGGGGGGGGAGAGGGGAGGGAAAAGAAATGCAGTAAAAATGGTGAAAAGGATGCACCGTCGGGGACAATATATCCCTTCCACTAGAAGGTGCGACTATACGCACGCACGCACACACAAGCACAGGCGGTTGTGCGGGCGCACCAACCCGGTGGAAGGCATGCAGAGCTACATTAAGCCCTGCTGGGTTACCCCACCCTGCTGAACCACAGTGGGGCAGATCTGCCAGTAAAAGGGAAAAGGGCGAGGACTGAGAGAGGAAGTGGCGGAGACAGGGCCGGAAGGCGAGTGGGAACAGGCGCCGGCGGATAATCGGTGTATGAATGTATATATGTATATATGTATATATGTATATATGTATGTATGTGTGAACGTAATTATTTATGTATGTGTGCTAGGGGGTTGAGTTGGCACATGCGCAGGTGACCACGCAGCAGATGTAGGCAGGTGGCGTCCCCCCCCAGACCACATGTGACAATTGGGTTGACAACGGGGAGGTCGACCAAATTGAAGGAAAAGCGTTAAGGAGAGCTACACTCAGGTTTTTTCAGAGGGGATAGGAAAAACGATTGTGGCTGGGGAAGAGAGATGGGCTGCTGGGGTACGGGAGACTTTGAATCCCTTCGGATTTCCATTCCAGAAGGTCTGGTGGCGGTGGCGGTGGCGGTGGACGGGCGTGCGTGCGTGGCTGGATAGCTTTGGCTTATTTCGCAGGTGCACGCAGTTGGGGGATCGGAGAGGGGAGTTTGGGTTTGTTGTTTGCCGGGCTAGTGGTTTGTACAGCAGGCAGTTTCAGGCACACACCGCTCCCATACACATGCAAAAACCATTGCTTTACACACGCACACACATACAGACACACAGACATACAAACGAGCCCGTGTTCTGGTTTCTCTGCACGTGAGACTCTCTTGCAAGAAGCGCTCTTTGTCCACGTGCCGCAAAGCATTAGGTGCTCCAAACACACTAGGTCCGCGGCATTCGTCTACCCAGCGGCAGATATAGCGTGCATCCAACCCGCCGGTCTCCTGCAAATCCCCCCCACCCCACCTATATACACTCAACACACCCGCAGGCGTGAACGCAGTCATCAGCAAACACGTACATACACACAATCCTGCCGTCCCCAGCGCATTTTTCTCCCGCCGCAGTCCAGTAAAAAAAACCACACCCTCAGTCACACACGCTCCCACATTCCCAGACGCTGCCCTCCCCTCCCCCCTCCCCCCTCCCACTCCCCCCTCCTCCCCTCCCCCCTCCCACTCCCCCCCGCCCCGTCCCCCTACCAGCAGCGCATCCCGGTGCTCCGTCACCCCCTCCAGCTGCGCGCACAGCTCCGACACGTCTCGCTCCAGGTCCCGCTGCAACGCCTCCAGACTGCAGGATATCGTCTCCATACGCCGCTTGGACACAGCCAGGGCATAGCTGGACTCATCCAGCGCGGCGGTCAACTTGCCAATCTAACGCAGGGCAAGGGAAAACCGGCGGCCAAGGAAGGCGGGGGCGGCGGCGGCAGAGGCATGAGCACGGAGCGGTAAAGAGGAGGGTTCCGTTTTGCTGCACTGGGCGCACTGGGAGAAGGGGTTGAGGCGATATGAAAGAAAACAGGTACATTCGAAACGCAAAGGATTGAGGAGGCTGTAAGGCCTGGACAAGGAAGCCGGAAGAGCCCCATATCGGTCTATTACGGGGTCGCATCCGTGGGGCCCAGCCGGAGGTAGCTGCTGGCTGCTCGAGGTGGCGGCTGGTCCTATGACGTGTGTTGGACCCTATGAAGAAAACCTAGCAAGGTGGGTCTGCTGCTGCCAATACCAGTAACCATATCAACACCAATCCGGATGGGAAATCCGCGCACAAGCTTTCGCACTCAAGACTGGGAGACAGGTACGCATACGCACATACACACGGCGAGCACACAGCTACAGCCGCTGAGGTGCCACTACACCCACCTACCTACCTATCCACCCAGCCAGCCGCGTACCTTTTCGTTGCTCAGTGCGCAGCTAACGGCGCGCCGTGTGATCAGCCTTGCAGCCAGGCGGGTCTCCCGCTCGTACGCCGCCATAAGCGCCTCCGCCAGACCCACCAACTGGGCGTTCAGCGGCAGGGGAGGAAGGTCCCCGTCCGGCTCCACAGCCTCCGCAGCCAGTACGGCCTCAATCACGGCGCGACGCTGTCTGGCCAGGGGATCCGGATCTGTGCCGCTGTAGGTGACGGGGGCCCCGGGTTTGCCGGCGGCCGCAGCATCCGCAGCAGTAGCAGTAGCAGGGGAGGATGTGCTGGCAGTAGCGATGGTGGTGGCGGCCGAACCACCACTTGGAAACAGCAGCCTCGCCGCGACGCTGCTCGGGCTCAGCAGCAGGAAGCTCTCACCGTCGAGGACCTGGACGTCTATGCCATGCCGGAGCAACACGAAACGCTGCTTGCGCGGCGAGACGCGGCGGGCAAGGCGTGGTGGGCACACGGCTCGCTCTTGCGGCGGCTGTAGCGGCGGCTGTAGCAGCTGTCTGCTCAGGCGCAGTAGCAGTGCCGCGAGAGCGCTAGGCGGGATGACCAGTGCTAGGGAGATGGCTACAGCCATCCAGAGCTGCGACTGGAAATCGGTAAAGCCGGGAGCCGATGGATGGCGGTCTTGGTGCCCGCCGCCGCCACCATCATCATCGCTACATCCGCCTCCTCCTCGTCCTCTGCCGCTACCGCCCCCGCTGCCACCGCTCCCATCGCCGCCGTCGCCGCTGCCGCCACCGTTCCCGCTGCGGCTTCCGCCACCACCGCCGTCGCCGCCGTCGGCGCTGGCACTGTTCCCGCTGCCATCGGTGCCGTCACGTCCACCACCGGTTTCCGAGCTGTCAGCACCGTCTTTACTATTCTTGTTGTAGTTACCGTTGCTATTGTTACGTGCGTCGCCGTAGTTGGCGACATTGAACAGTCCAACATCGAGCGATGTGGTCGCGTCCGCAACCTTCGCTGACCCCGCGACCGTCACGCGTGTCGCCGCGGGCTCGAACTTGCTGGCTTCTTGGCGAGGTTGTCGTAAGCGAAGTATGTCTGCAAGTTCTTCAAGGTTAGGGAGTACGGCGCTGGCGCTGATTAGCTGTTTGGTGAAGCTTCGGGGCACGGAGAGCTCCTCAAGTGCTTTGGCGAGCAGCGGCCCGGAGGAGGAGGAGGGGACGGTTGCGTAGTTGGACGCCGAGGAGGAGGAGGAGGAGGGTGGTGCGTGTGAGGCGGCCGGATGTGGTGTAGTGCGGGGAGGTGCCGCCTGGTTATTGGCGAGAGCGGAATGGGGGGTGGGGTTCGGGTGCTGGGTCGGCGGGACGCCGGTAAGGAGTCATCAGTGGTAACATCAGTGGTAACACATCAACGGGGTGCAAACATGGCGGTAGCTGGGAGGAGAGGTGCGGATGACTCAGAAGCGCGTTCAGGAAGGTTCCGGGGGAAATACACTCTTTAAACAACAGGGAATGCGCGAGGGAATGTACCCTTATGCGGCGTTGTGGCCAATGTGCATGCATATTGGGCAATGTGCACATTGACGTTGTTTTGTTTTCATACTCTTTTTCATCATTTCTGGGATCGCATCACCTGAAAAGAAACCAAACATGGCCGCTAGCTCTTTTGTCTTTCTGTCTCGTGCACTTCTGTGTCGGTCGTCGAAACCAGGTCCGCAACCTGTTCTCGCGCGGCCCTCAATCCTGACGTTTCTTGAGTTAAGTCCCCCCGAGCGCAGCGTTTTCCTGTCCAAAGGCGTATCTCCCACAACCTTGAATAGCCAACCATTCTGCCCTACCTCGACCCCGAGTTGATTTGCTCTTACAGGTCAAATAAAGACCAAGAAGGCACCGGACCTTTATGGTGACAGCACCGGACCGGAGTGCTCAATCGCCACCACACCTGAGAAAGCCGCCTGCTGCGCCCGCGTTGCACTTTCCGTTGAACTACCCGCCCCCCCCCGGCACTCCAGCGGTACCCATCCACCCGCATCACCGCAGATCAACCACTGCGCCCGCCCGCCTGTAACCCATCTCAACTCTTATAAGCTATGTTTAAACTCACTCCTCCCTCGCCGGGGGATCATCAGATCAGCTCCCCCCCTGTCACATACCCTTTCCTGGTACCCCATCCGCCCTACTCCCCAACACCACCACCGCCACCACCACCACCACAAGCCTTCCAGCTCAGCTCGCCCTGCCCAAGGATGGCACACCTGGTGGCTATTCTTGGCGTCTGAGAGCACCTCGAGCATGACCCACAGCACGGTCGTGCCTTTGCTGAGCACTGCCAGGCAGAGGTAGCCCACTGCATAGTCCTTCTGGACTACCGCGTGAAGGTATTTAGAGAACGCGGGTCCTGAGGGAGGTGCGCCTGCGGGGTGGAAGCCGCAGAAGAAGTTTGCTTTTGCAGTTTTGCAACACCTCCCCCCCCCCCCGCCACGATAACGGTTCCTTCAGTTTATGCTGGTTGGCGAGGCTGCTAGGGCGGTTCGGCACGGCGCACACGTGCACCGACCGTATGTGGATCCAGCATTAGGACCAAACGATACGCAGTGGAAAGGATAGGACACAAGAGCCGAGGTAACAGGATGGGCTTCACGGGTTCACCAGCTGTCGCAGCCGTCGTCAGTCACACATATCTCTCTTGTGGGCTCAAGACCCGGGAGGGTGCTTGAGAGTAACCGTACCGGTATTTCGCTCGCTTGTGGCTCCAAGCGTAACGGCTCTCCTCCCAGCCAAGGAACCTCGACATGCCTGTGAATGGAAGGGGGAAAGTGTCAAGAGCGCGCTTAGAGGAGGTGGAGACATAGAATGCGGATTGGGTTCTGCCTAAACGCGGTGGGGAGCTTGGTTTACGGTGCGGAATGGAACTCATTGCGTACCTCGGGAATGTTTCTCCATGCATGTACAGTTCGTATTATACGTATGTTCCTCGAGCGCCAAAAAAGGGCGTTGCGCGAGTGGTACGGGCTGCCAAAATGACAAAGCCTGCATTCGCCAATACGAAAGTGCTTCCTATCCTTCAAGCAGTCCTCGAGGCGGAGTGAAGGGCTGATAAAGATTAACTGAAGGGAAGAAATTCTTACCCCGCTGCCAATCCCCGGCCCTCCATGGCTCGCCGATGCGCTGACAGCCCGATTGAACCGGCAAGCCCCACTGGCGCCCCTCCTTGCCCTGAAGCCTCAGCCACAGGTTGTAAGCTGGAATGTCCTGTTCTGTGTAGTTGCATTTCGTGCTACATAATGGGCGCTGGGTGAAGCGTTGTGCCGACGCTGGTCCAGCTCAATCCTCAATCGATGCATCTGCTAATAATATTTAACATCATTGTTCCAACACATCATAAGGTTAGCAAGGTTCCCCTGTTGAAACTGAACGGGGCATCACGTCCCCCGTAAAGGTGAAATTAAACTAAACATAAATATATCACCCGCAATTCGTATAGAGGAAAACTCTGCCTTCTGTGTAAAGCGATGGTAAGAGGCGATGTGCACTGTCGGTGCAATGCGGTGCATACGATCCAAATCTAGATCCACTATTTAAGCGGGACGAGTCCTGCATCCAGCAATGCGCCTTCCTATTGATGCCCAAACTTGTGACTTATTTTAACACCTTACTTGTAATACATGGAGGGTTTGGCATGTAATGTGCACGATTAAGTTGACGCAGACAATCCGCTTCCTTATGAAAACGTTAATACTAACATGCATATTAAAGGCATCCATACTTGTTAGGAATGAAATCGCTTCAGGAACCAAAAGCCCTCAATGACCCGCGGGCCGTTGGGGACCACGCATACTGGGAAATATGTCAAAATGCAGAAAATCCTTCGCAAGACATCCTTTGCCACAGTCGGCTTGTTTGATGTGTGCATTCGAAGCAAATGAGCGGGAGTCCAGCACGCAACCTTTTCCAAGCCATTCACTCCCAAGTCCCAACCGCGCTTCGCCAACCTGAAGCCAATCTGGAGGGTGAAATGCAAGCAAGCTTGGCTGGTTCCATTTGCATCAGCGTAAATTGATACGGTACTGCCCCACTCACCAGGAACCCAACACCACCCACAAGTCCAAGGGTGCCCGTCTGTGTGTAGCCCTTTGTGTAGAACCGGAAGGATTCCGGCGGGGTAACCGGCTGCGGGCAACTGTCGTGACGCAGCCTAAAAGAAATGGATTTGCTAACACGTAATATGGGAAACCTGTTATCGGGTCAGCCGCAGGTCTGTCCAGTGTGTGAAGTACGCTGCTTGCACCGACGATTCATTCGGGTTGCCTTGACATAAGCCATCCAGTAACGGCCCAGCCAAACCACCTTGCCAACGGATGGGTAAGGTGGGCCCACGAGATCCACTTTCGAGGCACATGGATTATGCACATTGGCTGTGCACTGTAGCCCGCAGTAAGAGACGCGTTTCCCGGACTCCCGCACCGGAATCCGGAAGCGCATCTCTATTGCGGCATTACTTATTGTGGATAGGTCATGGCGATCCATATCGTTTATCGTACATGTTACATGTTGTTGTACCGACCGTTGGCCAGCAACATGGTGAAGCTTAACCATGGTGAAGCTTAACCAACATGGTGAAGCTTAACCATGGTGAAGCTTAACCACCCTGTAACAACATCAACATGTGTTCTCCCCCTCCAACAGTTCCGTCATGGCGATCCATATCTTATATCGTACATGTTACATGTTGTTGTGCCGACCGTTGGCCAGCAACATGTGTTCTCCCCCTCCAACGGTTCCGTCATGGTGATCCATATCTTATATCGTACATGTTACATGTTGTTGTGCCGACCGTTGGCCAGCAACATGTGTTCTCCCCCTCCAACGGTTCCGTCATGGCGATCCATATCTTATATCGTACATGTTACATGTTGTTGTGCCGACCGTTGGCCAGCAACATGTGTTCTCCCCCTCCAACGGTTCCGTCATGGCGTTTCATATCGTATATCGTACATGTTACATGTTGTTATACTGACCGTTGGCCAGCGACAGGTGTTCCCCTCTCCCGCAACGGTTCCGTCATGGCGATCCGGCATGCACTGCCGTACTGCTTTTCCATGCTCCCGACAATGAGCTGCGATCACGACAATCTGATTTGCGCATGCAAGTGCATGTACCACTTCATATTCTGGTGTGATGACCACCACAAATCATGGACTACGTCAAAGCGTGCCGTCCTCCTGTGGAGGCCCGCCGTCCATGTCGCCATGCAGGTCCCACCAAGCCTCCCCTTAGGTCCGGTCATTAAGAACATATGGTTCGGTATAACCAAATGCGCCCGAGGGTTGCCCTGGAGCGACCACGTGCACACTTGCACAATTCATCTGCAGGGGACGCCAGGGGTCGTGCGGCACAAGTGTATCACACGTCCTACTGCCTCGAGGTGTGTAAAGTGCGTGGGGACAAACTTTACTGCAAAAAACATTACTGCGAAAAGGGTGTAGAGGCCGTCCGCCTTAGTACCTTTTTGTGAGCATTCCAAAACTTAGCCACGTGGCCTTGTCGCCTGGATACTGTTACATATACATTTGAAGCATGTACCTCAAAGCTTCTAGGCGTTGTTAAGGACATATATCAAGGCTTTTGGCAAGGGATTGACACGCCAACCCCTCTTACAAAAACACAGGGACGGTTCAAACACGTTCCCAAGGCCACGGCACGGCCATTACGGATTGCCACACTACACCACCGGATCGAGACCCGGCTATCAAAGCGAAAAAAACTAAATATTCGACCCCCTCCGAAGGGAAGGTATTGCACGATACTACGCTGTGCTTCGCAACCAAACGTCTCCACGCACGCCTTTCTTAGAGGGTACCACATCATAACGACACATAGTATCGACGATGGCTTCGTTAACAAAAAAACAGACGATTGTTATCCTATTCTCCAAATGCCGAAACGCGCTCGTAAAAAATTTTCACGACGACGACGCTCTTTCTGCGGTTGGCATGCAACCATCGTTTCTTAAGTATCGTGATGCATGGGATATTCGGCAAGGGATGTTAAGGCCCTTTCACTGCACCTTCACATATATCATTTGGGACATGCATCTATTGCACCTTCTCCACATGCTTCATTTGCAGACTCATTAAAATTCCATAAACACGCAAAAACGCAACCACACATAAAAGCAGTCGAGGGGAAACGCGTACATTGCTACAGCACACATGGGGGGTGCGTACGAATACGGCTATCCGTACGGTCTCCATATTTGGGCAGCTTTCCAAGTTCAGACATTGGGTAGGTCCTATCTCTGTTGATGCACAGCCCATGGCGTCATGTACTTTCAGTGCTAGGTGACGTCATGGTAAGCCGTTCCAACTTCCATGGGGTCTGTGTGATCTTATCTGTGTCTACTTGTGCCATGGTGTCGCGGGCAAACTCCGGTTCCGTGCCCTGGGGGACGCGATGGGGCCGGTCAAGAGTTGTTGCCGCACAAACGGACGACGAGGACCTAGGGAAAAGGTCTTTTTATGGAAACCCCTACGCACTTCCACAAACCAAACATCCAGACAGGCGGACGGACAGACCCACACACAGACAAACGCCATGTCAGCTAATCTTTCATCAGCATATGCGCGCGCGTCTACACGCCCACATATTCATAGGTACACGTCACTACCCCTCGACAAGGCAGCTGCACGTCTGTGGCCCCGTAGTTAACCCGCGTGGATATCCCACCCATGCGCCCTGCCGCTACTCGCGCTCCATAACCATTAAGCTGTTCAATACGTAGTCAGGCTTTGGAAGTTAGAACATCAGACGCCCGCCCGAACAGCATGTGGCATGTGCAGCTCAGGTCCGTGCTTTACCGGCTTCCGTCCTGTACAATTATCCAAAGGATGGCTGATGACGTGGCGTCCGCAGCTCATACTGCCGATGCCAGCTGAAACTCGTGACATGCGTGCGGCGCACAGGGTGCAAAGAAAAAAGATACGGCAGCTCATGAGAAATATGCTATCAGCTTTAGGAGAGCTTTTGGCTGGCTATTCACAGCTGCTCCATGGTGCTGATGCCAACCCTTCATTCCTCCTCCTCCTCCTCTTCCTCCACCTCCTCCGCAAAACTGACGTGGATATGTGCAAGCCCTCCCAGCATATCACATCACATGCCCGAGGAAAAAATCTTCAGGGTAAAGCGAGAGCGATTTATATCATGGGGACTCGCTTTGTATTAGTTTGATGGTCATCAGTCGAGACCGGAATACTAGGGGCGACGGAGGCCAGGTCACTGCGTATTGTTGTCTAAAACTAAAAACGGGCGCATGCTTTCCTAAACTCACGAAGAACCGGACCACCCATGTCCTCGCCGCGCTTCCCCGACTCGCTGGCCCCTGCCATCTATGTACCCCAATCCTGCACCACCCCACGTCCGGACGCGCCCCACCCCTTCTTGCAATTACCCCCGTAGCGAAGTATGCTGCACGAGCCATCCTCGTGGATTTAAAGAGGTATAGGCCAAAATCTTAACATCTAATCCGGAGGGCCTATAGGTAATCAAGATGTCACCTCCGCTGGAGCTATTAGGCACCAGTGCCTTCACCGCACCCAGCGCTGTGATCCAGAGCCTTACCAATTGCCCCATCAAAACTACACACACACACACACACACACACACACACCGATAGGGTCGCCACGAGCCGCGGGCCGCGCAAAACGTGACCCGCACCGACAAGCCGGCGGCAGTGACACGCCTGCTCCACACTGCGACAGACTTCGCCTTCCCCACATGACCCTTCTGGTCTCACACCCCATGAACATTATTCTCAACCGGAGGGCCCTCTTCCCATTGCCCCTCTCCTTATAGACCCTCCCGACTGTCACGGGAGGTGGTGCTCAACCGCTTGCTGATCTTCTTGTAGAGCTTCACCATGGGGTTGGAGCGCGACACCGGGACCAGCTGCTCGCCGCCACCGGCCGTGCCGACGCCAGCCAGGGACGGCCCCGACAGCGCCGGAGTCGCCAGCGTGGTCGAAGGCGACGACGCGCCCGCAGCCTCCGGCATTGACGGGGACGGCCACAGTGACTGCCTCCGTACCAGATCATTGACTCGATGGTCAATCGACATCCGGCGTGCGCGCGCAAAGATGCTGCCAGAGCCGCTTCCGCGGCTACTCTGCGCCAGCGGGCGCGAGGGGTAGGCATAACCCGCAGCCGCAGGAAGCGTGCGGTTGGCTGACATGCGGCCCCATACCCTGGCTGCATGCAGACCTGTGACGAACGACACATCATCCGTTCCTCTGGAGGGACGTGCTGATGCAGGTAGAACGTTGAGGGACCTTCGCATCGCAGCCGTGCCATTCCCAGCCCCTGCGCCATTCGCCTCTTGCCCAGCCGCAAACATCGGGTTGAAGAAGAGCTGCATGTCAGTCTCTGAAGCCGCACGGCCCAGTGCCAGACGCGCGGCGCCTTGTGGTGCGACTTCCGGCGATTCGCAATCCGCGCCACCAAACGCCCAACCGCCCTCAGCACCAAGGTCCCGTTCCTCATCCACCTCCGCCTGGTCTTCAGCTTCCTCTTCCTCCTCTTCCAGGACTAACTCTCCGTCTGTCCATGCCTCCTGCCGCTCCTCCCCCTCCCCCTCGCCCTCCTCCTCCGCCGCCTCCTCCAGGCGGCGCAACTGTCCAGCGCTGCCGGCCCGATGGCGGGCAGAGTGCGGAGACAGGACACAACCGGTCGGGTGTGAGCTCCAAAACGGCTTGAAGCCGCGCGTTCCGGGCGGAGAGGCCACAGGCGAGATCGTGAGCTCGGGTTCAGCCAGCACCACGGACCCAGAAGACGGCATGGCAATACAATTCATTGGGCTTGCCTCCCTGGACGCCGCCACTTCATCCGCATGTGCCCCGCTAGCGCCATGAAGTTCCTCCGATGGGCAAGCGACGAAGGCAGCTGCAGGGCCTGCCGAGGCCTGCGGGATCAATTCCTCGACAGTACCAGCGATATTGCATAGGGAGAAACCATTGTTTTCAGCAAAGTTGGATGTCGAGTCGCCACCTATTGCCGCTCCGTCGGCGCTGCGTAATGGCGCTGGCACCGGTACCGCTACAGGGGCCGTAGAAGCCGCGCCACCAACCGTGGCGCTACCCCTCGCCCGGAGTCGCTGTAGCACGGTGGCGGTGCTTACAGCCGCGCCCATCGCCCACGGATTCCAGTACCCTCGTCCTTGCAGCAAAGCGAAGTGGTGCAGGTTGAGGCGGTGCAGGCCTGGCAGGAAAGAGCCGCAGCCGCCAGCCGGCGGACCGGTGACGCTGTCATGGCCTGGTGATAGCTGCTGCTGATGCTCCTGCTGCAGCTGCGATTGTACCGCGGGGAGCTGGGCTGCAGCAACAAACTCCGCCGCGGCAGCGGCCTCCTCTGCCCGATGCGCAAGGGAGGAAAGATCAATGGCGCTGAGGCAGCGCCGCCCCAAGGCCAGCCCGCCGCTACCGCCAGCCCATCCATTGCCTCGCAGCAGACTCGCTGCCGCTGCCACGCCGGCAGCCCCCGTTGACGGACTACGATCAATCTCCGCCGGCAGCTCTGGCGACAACGCAGCCATAGGGTGTGCGGCGGGACGGAGACCAGTGGCTGCAGGCAAAGACTCTGCAAAATGGAAATCCCATGTCACCGTCGCCAGCGGCTGCAGCCCTGACCGTGCTCCCTGCACCACAAGCGCCAGCTGCTCCTGCAGTAAGGAGGCCTGCCGCGCCCATGCCCTTGTTTCCACCGCGAGTTGCCGACGCCTGCCCACCCTCGTCTTCATGCTATTAGCCTGCACATGCGTCCCATCGGGCGCCTGCTCGTCCAACTCTTGCTCATTCAGGTCAACGGTCGTAGCATGCAGCGATCCGCATAGCTCATCCGCCAACTGCTGCACCACTGCCATATGGGCCAGCAGCGACACCAGCTGCTGTTGCAGTCGCTGCCGGTCCTTCCGTGCCGCCATGCATTCGGTGCTCAGCCGCTTCAGGGTTGACGGCGAGACCGCTAGCTCGGACGGCAGCTCAGTTACCTGTGCAGCCAGTTGCATTTGCGCGACCTCCGCAACCGCCTCCGCGTCTGGCGGAGTCGAAAAGGCAGTCGGCGATGCTGCCACCGACACAGCGCCTCTGTGCATCTGTGCTTCCAGTTCCTCGTATTTTGCTGCTAGCTCCTCACACTGGGCTGCCAAGGCTGACTCCCGTGCCTCCGAAGATGCCAAGCGCGCGAGGGTGTCGGCATTGGTGTCAGCGGTGCAGTGCATTGTCGCCTCACGTGCGTCTCTCCACAGCTGCTCATTCTGTTTCCGGAGCTGCTCCACCGCACGCCTGGCAGGACCAAGCTCCGCCGCCATCTCATCATTAGAGGCCCGCAGCATTTCCACCTCCCCGCACACGCGCGCGTGCGCCAAGAGCAGCGCCGACAGCCGCATGCGCGCGTCGGTGGCGGCGGCATGCGCGGCGGCACGCGCTGCACGCATGTTCGCCAGCTCCTGTTGCAGCGCATTTCTCTCGACTGCGCGCAGGACGCGCAATACCACCTCCCGTACCCCACGTGCCGCACGTTCCGCCTCAAGCATACCCAAGAGCTCACTAACCGACCAGCTAACGCCGCCATCATGGCTGTGTTGCTGCACGTTGACAGGTACGACAGTTGCTGTTGATGCTGGTGAAACGGACGTCGCCATCTCTGGTCCTGTCGATGGCGCCACCAGACATGCTCTGCGGTGGTCCGCATTGGCTTCCTTAGGGCTGTTACCGACCCCCACCTGCACCGCCCCAACAGCATGGCAGCCGGTGTCTGCGCCACCACCAGTGAGCACCATCTCCGTGCATCCTGCGACCTCCGTCTCGCAGCGTTCCCTTCGCAAAGCCTCCTTGGACGCCGCCAGCTCCGCCCGAAGCGTCGCAATGGTATCTGCCAGCTCCGCTACCTGTGTTTCCGACACCGCAGCAGAAGAAGGGCAGCCCAGCGAGATGGTTCCCCCAAACGCTGCATTAGCCATCCACATGGGCTCGTGATGCGAGTCGTAATCGTTTGCAGCGGCGGCCACTGCCGCCGCCGCTGGCAACCAATATGAGGAGCTGCCAGCACTGCTTGTGCTGCTGATGTCCTGTGCGGCTTGCGGTGGCAGTGGCGGCAACCCAGTTCGGGGACGCTGCGGCTCGGAAGCCCGTCGCCGCACCTGGTGGCCGCTGGCGTCGGGAGTTAACCCAACAGACACGATACCGCAACCAGCCGCACTGGCGGCAGCAATCAAGGGGGCTGAGGCCCTTGGTCCCAGGGTCCCTGCCCGGGACTGCGGCTCCAAGACACTTGTCACGCTATGTTGCCTAGAAATAACGACAGGATAGGACTCCGCAGGGCGTCGTGGCAGCAAAAGCGCAGCATCGGCTCCGGTACCGTCGCCAGCAGCAGCCATCCCAGCTGCATGCGCCAACACACGTAGTTGCCGATGCAGCTCCTCACGCTCTGCAACCCGCATAGCACGCAGCGTGACAATTCGGGCGGCATTGGCCTCGCGCTCGGACTCCAGGAGATCCTGGAGCGCCAAGACCTGCTGATGCAGATGCAACTCCCGTGTATTGGTTGCTGGTCCAGGTGCGTCGTTCCACGAGTTCCCAGCGTCGGAGCCCTCGGCCTCGGAAACGGCCCCAGTTGCCGCAGCCACAGCGTCATCGCTGCTGCCATCCCCGCCGCTGGGCCCAGTGCGCTCCGTGCAGCTGGCGTCACCGTCCGTCTCAATCTCTGCACCTACATCCACATCCACACGGTGCGATAGTGGCCCCGGTGAATCAGGCAGCACACCGACGGCTGTAATCTGCGCGTACGGCAGTGACGTCAGCGTCTCGGTGACCTTCTTATGCTCGCGCTCCACGGCCACCAGTTCAGCCTGCAACTGCGCAACGGCCACATCGACCATAGCAACGCTGGTGTGAAGGCCGTTGGCCTGCTCCGCCACCGCGGCTCTAGCCGCCACCTCAGCCTGCAACTCCGCAACGGCCGCCTCCGCCGCCGTGGCGCGGGCATTCGCAGCTCTGGCGTCCTCAACTGCAGCGGCTCTGGCCTCCTCCGCTGCTATTGTTTTGGCCGCTAGCTCAGCCTGCAAGTGTGCAATGGCCTCCTCCGCCACCGCGGCGCGGGTATTCGCAGCTCTGGCGTCCTCAACTGCAGCGGCTCTGGCCTCCTCCGCTGCTATTGTTTTGGCCGCTAGCTCAGCCTGCAAGTGTGCAATGGCCTCCTCCGCCACCGCGGCACGGGTATTCGCAGCTCTGGCGTCCTCAACTGCAGCGGCTCTGGCCTCCTCCGCTGCTATTGTTTTGGCCGCTAGCTCAGCCTGCAAGTGTGCAATGGCCTCCTCCGCCGCCGCGGCACGGGTATTTGTGGCGTCGGCCGCTTGTGCTGCAGCGGCTCTGGCCTCCTCCGCTGCTATTGTTTTGGCCGCTAGCTCAGCCTGCAAGTGTGCAATGGCCTCCTCCGCCACCGCGGCACGGGTATTTGCAGCTCTGGCGTCCTCAACTGCAGCGGCTCTGGCCTCCTCCGCTGCTATTGTTTTGGCCGCTAGCTCAGCCTGCAAGTGTGCAATGGCCTCCTCCGCCGCCGCGGCACGGGTATTTGTGGCGTCGGCCGCTTGTGCTGCTGCGGCCTTGGCCTCCTCCATTGCCATTGCTTTGGCCACTAGCTCAGCCTGCAACTGGGCAACGGCCGCTTCCGCTTCCGCTGCTCGTTCGTGCGCGGCATCAGCCTTCTCCACTGCCGCGGCTCTGGCCGCCAGCGCCTTATCCAGCCGCGCTGCTAGTCCGGCAGCAGTTGTTTCTCCCTGCTCTAGGCGCCCAGCGAGCTCGGCTGCCTGTGCTGACAGGTTCATGCACTCCCGCGTGGAGTCAGCTAGCTGGGCCTCTATCAACTGGGCCCGGGCAGCCGCTGTAGACTGATCTGCCAGCCGCGCCATAGCTACTTCCGCGAGAACATTGGCATGCCGGTCTTCTGCGTGCGATAGTTGGGCAGCCGCAACAGCCATTGCCGCCTGCGCCTCAATAGCTTCCTGCCGCCGCACCACGCGCGCACACACGACCCGTGCGACCTGCTGTGCTGCATGGCGCTCCGCTGCCACCAGGTCCATCGCTACATCAGCGGCCGCAGAGGCAGCGGCGGCGCGCTCCACTGACCGGAATACCCGCGCGCAAAGCGCCGCAGCTGCCGCGACCGCAGCTTCGTTCTGCAGCGCCGCTCGTGCAGCCTGCTCGGCTGCACGCTCGGCTTGGCGTGCGTCCTCGTGGCGCTCAGCCTCCACCAGGATCCGGGACTTCGCCTGCCCTAGCCTCTCATAGAGGTCCACTACTTGCATTCGCATTTTCTCCAGTTCAAAATCCGACGCGCGTCGTGCATTCTCAAGGTGGGCTGCGGCAGCTCTTAACGCCTCCTCCAGCGCCGCCGTTGTAGCGGCGGTGCACGTGCGACTGCGTGCGTCCCCACATTCTGCCGCGGCCATAAGCGCCGATGCGGCTGCTGCCAGGCTGGCGCCCTCCTCTCCCATCCGCTCGCGCTCTCGTTTCCATGTTTCCCTTTCTGCCTCCAAGAGTGAGAGCTGCTGCTGCTCCCGGGTTCTTGTGCTGTGAAGCTCATCGTTCAGATCAGAAACCTGCTCCTCCAAACCGGCCTTATGCACCCGCACAACCTGAAGCTCCTGGCGCAGCTCGGAAATCTCATTTGCCAAGCTATCCTTGCGGCTGTGCGCTTGCGCCACCTCCTTCTGGAGCTCCGACACCTTCGCTGCTAGCTCCTCCCTCCCGCGCAGCGCCCCGGCCAGCTCGTTCTGAAGCTTCAAGACCTGCGCTTCTAGCGCTGAATGCCGCTCGCCTGCATCAAATAGTTCCCTCTCAAGGGCTGTCCGCAGGTTGTCAAGCGATGACAACTCCCCGCCCAGCTGCACTACTTGCGCCTCAAGCCCCGAGCTGCTGGCCATCAACTCCGCCACCTGCGTCTGGCGCTGCTCCAGATCAGCCGTAAGAGCCGTGTTCGTCGCTGCGAGCAGCGCTGCCTCCTCATGAAGTGCAGCCAGTGCGGTGCCCAAGGAGTGGCGGAGCTCCTCCGTAGCGATTGTAGCGGCCGCCGCATCGGCGTCGGCGCGCTGTGCCCTGCCACGCCAGGCAGCAGCGGCCGCCGCAGCCGCCGAGGCAGCCGCTGCAACCGCGTCAGCGGCTGCTGCGCCCCGGGCAGCTTGGTCCCGAAGCCGTGCTTGCAGTGCGCGGGCGGCGGCGAGCAGCGACTCGGGCCAGGACATGTATGGTGCCGACGGGTTATACGGTTGCCGAGGCGGCCCCAAAGCGCCCCCCTCGGGGCCTCGTCCGGCCGTGCCCCCGCAAGCGTCAGGCAGTCGTAGCTCCATCTGATTGGGTTTACGTGGATGGCATGATTTGGGGAGCAACGGGTCTCTTGTGCCGGCCCGATGGAACCGTACGCTCTTATGCCTTGCACGTGCATGCAAAGCACTGACATTTCCAGTCGCACCCCGAAACCGCGCCTTTGCTTGCAGCAGGATTACGACGCTTACGACTATGCTGCCGATCCCTGCACAGCGCGCTGGAACCAACTTAATCGCATGCCCAAGTCTAAAAGCTTTTTTGGGTCTCTGTACCAAGCCGTAAGCCCGAAGAACGCACTAAGAGTAAAAGGCCCAAACTCAAAAATGCCTTCCCGCCCATGCCAAGACCCACATTGTAGCTGCTGACCAATCTCCGAGCCGATCCTCTATCTGGTTACGCGTTCCGACCTTCCACCCCCTTCCATTAGCTTCCGACTGAACAACGAGGATCACAGACCGTGACCAACGTAGCCCGTTCTGTGTACATGGGTGCCTTCCTTGCCCCCTCGCTGCGCACCTCAAGCCGCCAGCACAGGTCCTCGTACGCTCCTAGCCGCGCTTGCAGTTGCCTACAAGTATTCCGCTCTACTTCTATTGTCGCTTCCGCCTGCTGGGCTGCTTGTTGCGCCGCGCGGAGTGCCTCCTGCAGATCCGCCTCACGTGCTGCTGCTGTAGCTGCCACCTCCGCTGCCGCAGCCTCCTGTGTCCAGAGGCGCTCCTGCAGGGCCAGGGGGGAGGGCATTCAACGGCAGCCATGTTCCCTCAGCACTCTACCCCACCAAAACGTGCCGCTGCGCGACTCAATAGGTGTGAGCATGCGTACACAGACGTGTGTCGAGAGCAAGATGGAAAAATGTCGCCGCGCCTTGGCATGCCGTTTTTTGTATACAGATGCCAACGACCTACATTCAGGTACACGGTGCAGTTAATGGGAAGCCCCCAAAGGCCCTGACCCCAAAACGCACTCAAAAGATGCATCCAAAGGGTCCGCTCGCTCAGGGAGATCTCAACTGACTACGGAGAGTATGATCCACATCACATCATGCACAGCAAAGCAATAAACGACAACTCCTACAGAAGCTGCAACGCGCCAAACTATTGCTCTATTGATCAAAATGACCGTACTGGATAGTGGCCTGCAATACCCTTCCTGCTAATGCAAGGACCCCTTAAGCAGGCTTTGGTTGATGCATACACATCTGCCGAGTTCTAATCCATTATTAGGTTCTTCAAATTCGAGCTATTTGGCCCGACAACTTCCACTCAGGCCTTTACATGTTTGTATTTTTCATGTTTACGTCGCAGTCCCTACCCCTAATCTTGGCTCCGGCGACTTGATTGCTTGACAGGCCAATCCCTAGCCAATTCATCAAGAATCCCCGTAACCTGCCAGCCTGTCTGGTTGATGGGACTCTAGCTAATAGGGTCGGAATCCTAAGGTGTCGGTATCTGCCAACCCACATCGCCTTGCTGTGATTAACAACCAACGGTCCCGCAAGCTACTCCTTTTGCTGACTTCAGCCCAAATTTATGTGTAATACGACAACCCATATCGCGCTGCCGTCGCGATACTCAAGGTGGGCTATGGGCTATAGGTCGACCCACATCACGTAACAGATCAGTCATGCAGTCAGCACGCCAATCCATACGCCAGATTAGCCTGTCTGGCCTGATGTTAATACGTGTATTTCCTTTGCAACCAGCGCACTTCTTCGCACTTTAACTTTTCCATGACCCGCGTGGCCCAATCACACTTTCACGTCACAAAAACGGTTGAACCAAACAAAGAAAGTTATCTGACCTCCGCTTCCTGAAGCTTCGCCTCATGTGCATCGTGCGCGGCCTGCAGATCTGCTTGCAGCGTTGCCACCATGCGCTCCACCTCGGTTTCGAGCGACGCCTCGAGCTCCTCCACCCGCGCGCTCAAGCCTTGCAGCTGCTGCTGGGACGACCGTAAAGCGCTGCTGGACTGCTGCAGCTGAGCCTGCAGTTCCACCACCTATCGCGAGCAGATGGGAGATATGACAAGCATTACAGGATAGGAAGGAAGGATGGATCGCGTGGCAAAGAAACATAAAAACCATACACTGGGTCCTGTGCAATGGATGCAGCGTGTATAGTAAAGGAACAGCAAATGTCAAGGCGGGGGCAGAAGCCCATGTGATAGCTGCTTGAAAACTGCAGGTAGTAGGGTTACAAGGAATAAGCAGGGTTGGAGAGGTGCAGGGTTAGCGATGGTCAGAGGCTCCAAGGAGAAAGTTTGGCAACAGTCTGGGTTGATGCCGCTTATAACCCATACTGCAGTGATCGTGGCAGGGAACCACGAAGTGTCTGTGAACGAGTGTACGAAAGGAATACAGAGAACCATGACCCAAGTGTGGCGCTGCCCATGACGACAAGCTGCCGCATACGGACCTCTTGAGGAGAGCAAGACTCCATGTGAGAAGGCGGTGCTCCAGCATGGCTCATCAATCTCGAATGGACTTCGCGCCAGCGCGCACCACCGACCGAAAACAACTGTGGCGACCGTAGATTTAACTGCTGACGCTCCTTTGCTTCAAAAAGCATCATCTGTTGAAATAAAGAAGCCACAAGCAGGAGTCAACGCTGGTTGAATAGGTGAGCGCTGGTAACGCCCCCCCAAGTTCCTTATGAAAAACAAACTAACAGTTCAAGGTATATTCAAAAGCGTTCCAGTAACATAAAAATAGCATATCTTTTACGACGCTACACTTTATCGGCATACCTGCAGCTCGCCAATCAGCTCGGAGATGTCCGCTGTTACGACTTGCTCATCTCCTCCCGCCCCACCGCATGAGATATTAACCCTTGGCGTTCGATTCTCGACATGATAAGGACTTGTCGAAGTGCCGGGCGCACTAGAGCGGCGCTCTACAGCCAGAGAACCAGTCGTCGCCATCTCAGCGTCGCCGAGTTCCATCTTGTTTACGCTAGGATGAGTCGCCGAATATGTTATGAAAGCAAAAACTTGCAGGAACTCCCTTCGCTGGTCAGCATTTTGTGCAGTTTCTGCGGTTACATTTAATCAGTTATGCTGCACGCTAGCATGGTTAACGAGGACATAATTCAAAGAATAGCTTATTCGCATACATAATGTTCCGTTGGCTCGTCAAACTTTTCCAACCAAACTGGTCGGCAACGTACGACAGATCACTGTCAAACCGCCCAAACATTTTTTCAGATGAAATAAGCTGTAATTGCTATCCTAATACATCAAATGAGTCATCAGCATGTCCATGTAATTTTAAATGGAACATGCAGCGAGAGGTAGCATAAAACAGCGCTATTTCGGGCTGACGAAAACGGCAAGGCATACTGCTCCTTGTAGCAGGTGACGTCCTTGGAAGATACGACAATACATCTTGGCCGCATGAAGCAGTTTCTAAATAGGCTCCAGCTTTTATTTTAAGGCAGGCTATAGCATGGCTTCCAATCAACGGGCTTCGACCTCGGCAATGGCTCCACGCGGCATATTACTTACTCAATCAGCAATCAGCTCGTAGTACTGGAATCAATCCTCAAGTTGATATGGGTCATTCCTGTCCTTGCACCAAATGCGTATGGGCGTTATGAGAACGCTTACAACTCATGGGTAGATCGCAGACAGCAGGAAGAATCACATCGCACTGCTCAACAATCGTCATACTATTCTTTCGAAACGTTGGGCCCACTACTGCCTGTGGGAAAGTTCACGTGTTTGCTGCTATCATGCCACAACCCTACAATCGCAGCAATACAGTTCGTAACCGAATACCGTGACTAACAACGTTTAGTCGTTCACAACATCCAACAAGGAATCAAGGATATTGTCCAAATGTTTTTGCTCTACAAGACCACAATGTGAAACTACTTTCGCCACCCGCGCTATCTCCTTAAGCAGGCCTGATACAGGACATGCAGCAGGCGGTAAACTGCTAGGCATTGCATTCTTCATTTAATTCAAGCTTATATATGCAGCATGTTGAAAAGTCCTGGCGCAGATTTGCAGCAGCGTATGAAGCAACCATAAACAGCATCGACGGCGTCTATCCGGAGGCCAACGGACCTTCCCGGCGTTTCACACAGGTCACTCACTAAAATCCTAGCGTTTTGTATAAATCCCCCATTTTTTAGGTTCACAAACACAAACCTGTGGGGGAACGAAATAGTAGTAACCCCTCCCCTTCAGTTCTGCACGGCATGGTGTGTCAAGCAGCCAAATGAAACAACGCAGCTGTGTGGGGTAGGGTTGTCGCCCACTGAACCCTAGTGGTAGCGGGCGGTTAAGTATGCGGTTAAGTTAAGTTGGGTCAAAGCAGGATCAGAGAAATGAGCTGGAGTGCGTCTTACCGCTGCTGCCTTCCTATCTCCCCGTGGTGCACGAATAGATGGTTCATTTTTCAATATCGCTCAAGCGGTGAGCTGTGCTCCGAGCAATGTAGGGGAATATCATGAAAGGATGCCGCACGCACTCGTACCCATGTTTGCGAACGTGTGGCAGCAAAACGTGTGCGATCAAATGTGTCCGTGCATGATTGTGCGCAGCGAGAGGGTGCTGTACGGACAACTTACGCACCGCCTCTCCCCCTCATCGTCATCTATTGTGTACGTCAACGTTGCGTCCCAGGGACTAAAGAAACTCGTGTGTGCATGCCTTGGGGCATGAATTGCAGCTCCAAATCGTCATTTTTGTGCCTATACCCTTGAACATGCTTTTATGCTCTAATTCTTGTCCGTAGTCTTAAGGTCCGGTGGCTACATGCGCCCTTGTTTCCCGGCATGACACTGGCTCGATTTGTTCTGGGTGCAAAAGCATTGGTTGTTGCAACCAACATGCTGCAACCCGCGGGTGCCCCGCTGGCCCCACCCCTAAGGGCGCCAGCGAACGATGGGTTACTAGGCGTTGTGAGCTGACGTGAAGCGACATGAGGATATAGGAGTTTCGGATCCGGTCAAGTTGGGCTTGGATCTATTGCAAAGGAAAGATGCAGCAGGTTAGAAGTTGGGTTGGCAGTTAGGGGGGGTTGGCACCAAATACCATGTCTACGGCCTCAGCCCTCAACCTCGGACCCCCTGCGATTTCTGATCCTCAGACTCCGGTCGGCCCTAATTCAGTTAGCAGGAGGCTGGTGAGGATGTCAGCCGATGTGGCAACTATGGCCGCGTGTAAACTAACTCGCTTGCGTGTTTGCGTTAGGGTTGCGGAACTGGGTTGCGTCCCATTTCTGTCCTAAGTGTATCCAGGCGTATCTACATTGCTATTTGACCCCTGCTCGGTGACCAGGGGTCTCCCTGCTCCATGACTAAGGACTGCTGGCGATCATATGTGAAGAACTGATGGCTGCTTGCGCCTGGGCTTAGCGCTTGGACTGGCATTGGCTGCGACAGTTGAGACTGCAGGAGTGAAGAGGTTAAAAGGGCATGCAACGGCCTGTTAATGGAGTGGCCAAGCGAAGGATGACATACGAGTGCGAAATCCGTTCTATGCTCAGGCCTGAGGAGCTCGCTGTTCATGGTCATTGTGTGCTGCCATCAAATGTATAATGAGGGTTAGGACTCAGATCAGGGTTCAGACTCGTTGAACCTTTGAGGGCCACGCTCTAGGTGTAACACACGTATGTACAGACATGAATATGTGCCGATTCATGGGGGCCCCTGGTTTGATTCGTACCTCCAAATCGTACCTCCAGAGTTCCTTTTACGGAGTCTCCGCACACGTCATACATAATCCAACACCTGCTTTTGTCATGTGCTCCATGGCTGTGTAGGTCTGAAAAAAGACGCAGCAGTGGCACCCTTCGCGACTGCCAACAGGTTTCAGTCATTCAGACAGTCCATCTGGTTTGTTCCGGCTACACTTCCGGCTACACCCTGAAATATAACAACGGAGCTGGGTTATGAAAAGTGTTGTGTTTCTTGGCTCGAAGCGTACCGATACAACCCAGGGCTACGCGGGACTGGAAAGGAAAACCTGAAACCGAGGGTCTGTTGCACGCTTTCAACCTGGGTTCGAGGCGCGATAGGGTTGAAGGAGGCGCCCGGACCTTGACGTGTCTTGCATACATGCATGTGTGCCGGATGGCTCCTTGCGGCTCCTGGAAAGTCGAGGAGGCGGACTTGACCCGCCTCTTGCATATTGCTGTGTATCCTAGTCTTACACTTGACATCTTACGTCCGCAGCTGACCTGGCAGGCAGAAAGACGGTAGGTAGGCTGGATGGGAAACGGACTGCACTGCCGCCACCCCCCAATGAGAGCGGGTTAGGGGCGCCCATCGCAGCCCAGCTTGCTCTCTCGCGAAGACTGCTTTGCCCAACGGTCAAGTTCCGAATGTTGGCCTCCTTGTGTGCAGGCCACAGAGAAAGGGATGAGGGTACGCGACATCCTCCTCCTAAGCTTCTCCCCTTCACTTTCCTGGATCCCCGACGGCCCTAAAACCGGCAGAACTTTAATATCCCAAGCGAGACCGTGGGTGGATGCAGGGTCCTGGAAGCGGGGTACATGCTACTTCGCGTGGGAAGGACTCATGTGGCTAGGTATGATCCAACGATGGTCGACGGCTGGTGAATATCGTCAGGACCTCTCTGGTTCAGTCCCACCCATCAGCGAGGCTTAAGCGTTTTATGCTGGCAGCAGCTTCAGCGAAGAGATTTTGTTCTGAAAATTGCAAAATTGCAATTACTGATCCAATCGCACTCAAGACGGCCGCGTTGGCGTTGTTCACCAAGTTGTTCCTTAGGCCAAGGTGCCAGGTGCCTGTTCCTTCGGCCAAGACCGCCAGGCATGTCGTGAATGAGAGCTTAATCCAAATGAAATTATTTGCTCGACCAAACAGCTGCGGCAACTTCAAGGCTTACAGTAACCACTTCACGTGCAAGTGCTAAGCCAGACAAATTTCGTAAATCCCATATACTCTATCGCTCTATGCGCAAATTCTTTGATTTCGCAAAATTCATGGCGAGATGACCTTTGAAAGGCGGTAGTACGGCATTGTTTGCTCCCCTTTTAGCAGCAGAATGTCCCAAATGTCAGTATTACGACCTTTGGGTATTATGCTCATCATAAGCCTGTCTACTGCGCACCTCCGTTACAGCGGCTTCTTCCAGGTGCATCCTTGACCCAAGCTTGGAGTAGCGCTTGTTAGCTCTATACGTTCGGTAACTCACCATCGACAGCATGAAGCGTGCCAGGCCGAACGAGGTTTCAGACGGCCTGGACCAGCAGAGCTTGGCGGCCGCGGGCGGGGCCGGGGCCGGGGCTCAGATTTCGGATGGTTTCCCTTGTGTCAGGCTCCGGGGGCTGCCTTTTGATGTCATGGAGGGGGACATCAAAATGTTTCTGGTAGGGGAACCGCCGTCTGCGCTCTAGCGCGCTCACTACTGCCTTTCTGGGTCGGGTCGCCCTTTTCTGCCTGGGCGGCGCGCATAGGGGCGCGCAGGGTAATGACGCTTGCCTGCTCGCACCCGGCCATATTCTGGGGGGTGGGATTGCCGTTCGCGTTGCGCATAGGAGCTGGAAACTGTGGATATCGTCATGGTGAAGCGGGATGGGCGGTTCTCGGGGGAGGCCTTGGTGGTCCTGGGCTCGCTGCAGCTGGTTGAGGCGGCGCTGTCGAAGCACCGTCAATTTATCGGGCAACGCTTCATTGAGATTTTCCCATCATCGAAACGAGTAAGTCTTTTGCCTCCTAGAAGTGGTGATCTGACCGGACTTAACTTCTTCGGCTTCTGTAATGTTTCTTGTTAATTGCATTGCATGGTATAAGGTCTTAATTATCCTATGACCCTGCGCGTTTTTTTCGAGTCAGGACTACTACCGGGCGGTGGCTGCCTACGTTTCGGGCGACAGTTTGTCAGGTCGGCAATATGGCGGCAATATGGGCGGCATGGGCATGATGGATCCATCTATGGCTGGCTACAATATGATGGGGGGCTACGATCAGTCTATGATGGGAATGGGCATGGGCATGGGCGACATGAGCATGATGGGCTACGGGCAAGGCTACGGGCAACAGGGAATGGGCATGGGCCGTGGCGGCATGGGTGCTGGCAGCGGTGGTACAACTTGGCTTAAGCTGCGCGGTTTGCCATTCGCCGCTGTCCCCGACGACATCATCGCCTTCTTTGACGATGGCACTTTGGGCATCCCACGCCTGGACCCATCCCGGTAAGAGCTCTAATTGGTTTGGATGTGCCGTCCTTTGCCTGGTGGATCACGTCTTTGTGTGTATGGCTTCCGTGTTTTCATTCGCATCTTAGAGCTAGAGACCGCACATTTTTGCCATGTTCACGGGAGAGGCCATAACTCCGCTCTGCGGCTGTTCGTCGCCAGGTAGCATACACTGCAGCGTTGGTATTCTGCTGGAATTTAATGCCACCGTACTGACCCCGTGCGCAGGGTCCATATGTGGACGGACGGAGGGCGACCAACTGGCATGGCGCTAGTGCAGTTCAACACGCCACAGGAGGCAAGCATTGCGCGCAGCAAGGACAAGGGGCTTATGGGCACACGCTACGTGGAGATTTTCCCCGCAACGCGTGGCGACTTGGATAAGTTCATGGCGCGCACCGGCGAGCAGATCGCCGTGTAAAGGTATTGGCGGGCTGGTGCATTAGGTGTATCATTGACGCTAATGAGCACACAGCTCGGACAGCTGAGCGCGTGCGGGTTGATTATTGGTACATGATAAACTGGTGACGGGGGGGATGACTACTTGTAGGATTCCAAGTTGAAAGGAGGGTTTGGGGTGTTTCCCGGACGCGGACGGTATGACTGGCGTGGTCCTACACTAAAGACTTTCGCACCCGATTCTGCGGGCTGTTGACAGGAAGTTACGGGCGTGTTTGGTTTCCTGAATTAACTGCATGGACAATGCCTCCGGCAATTTAACTGGTTAGGGTGTGTGGCTGATGCCCCGTGGCGTATATGTCGTCTTCCTCCGCATTGCGCATTTCTAATACGAGACGCTGTAAACCACCCCATATATGAGTATTACACAACCTATTATCAGGTAGTCTGCAAATGTGTACGTCCCGCGTCCCGCTCTTACCTAACCTAGTATACAGTTTTGCAGCTGGGTGAGGCAAAAATTGCGGCATGGTGCACATCATTTTAGATGACAGCAGCCATCATGACCATCATGATGAGCAATCCTAAGAATGAAGAAAAAATGGCCAGGTGGAGCCGGGACAATTCAGGACTTGAGGCAGATGCTCGAAGCCTATGATAGCGTGAAGTATGGGGTTACAACTTCATCGGTGGCCACTAGCCTGGAGAGCCCGCTTATGTTTCGGGGCATCCTCTTCCTTACCCATGCCGGCTTCTATGGAGTCAGTGGCTTCCTCCCCGTCCTCCTCACCCATGCCGGCTTCTGCGGAGTCAATGGCTCCGTCGGGTTTGGCACCCACCACCAGCATCAAGTTGAACCTGTCGGAATAATGGCGGCGCCAACTCCATTCATGGTCGGCTTGCAGGTCACTATAACCGGGTCTATCGCCGTCCATCTACATGGGGTGCATCCAACCTCTTACGGTCGAGGGGTTCTTCATTCCGCTTTTTGTCGGGATCAATCCTGGAACCTTACAGGAGTACTATGCCGCGCCTTAGCATAATAGCTGCGTCTGGAGCCGTATTCATTATGTGTTCACTACCGACGACTCTCAACATCACCTATATCGACACCGGCTTCTCTCAACATCAACTTTTAAGCTTTTATATAAGAGTTCCGTGGTAGCGTGCACCTTAGCAATCGGGCAAATGAACATTTCTTTGCGATTTGCCACGAAGGACCTAAAGAAGGTGTGTTGTTGCCCATTCAGGAAGATAGTTGAATTTCCAGCATGGTGTAACATGGGTATTGCTTGCACCTGCAAGCGGCCTAGGACAGCCCGTACATGGTCTCCATCAAAAATCGAAAAGACTGCTTTGACTTATATATTTTATGAAATATGTTTGCCTGGAAAGTGTACTTGCCTACGTTTTGCGCATAGCCGTCTTTGAAATAGCCAGAGTTTAAGCTTGGCATGTAGCGATGACGAGCCCTTACTGGACTGTTAATCGAGGTTGCCTCCAATTTCCGGAATAAGTATCTTACATTGTGCTCAATATGATGTAGAGGTTGACCAAGCTATGACTTAAGCGCAGCGCCTCATGGTCGACCCCGGTGAATATGTCCCTGCCGAACATGGCCACGGTGCAGTCGGCAAAGCTCCTGGAACTAATGGCCAAGTTAGCCCGCCTTTAAAGTCCGTATGGCTCGAAGCTTTCGCTGATCCTGTGGCCGGAGTCTCTGCCTACACACCCTGCGTGCATACGTGCAATTTGTTTGGAGATGGCGATGATCGACTGGTCATCGCTGATGAGGACCGAAAGCTGAAGGTTTGTGTGTGCATGGATGGTGTGGGTTGCCGCCTACGACTGCAGCCCTTCGACAAGGTGACCACCGCCCTGCGCCCAGGTTTGGAAGGGCACGCAAAAGGCCTCGGAGCACCAGCTCTTGGACACGCCTGTGGCGATATGCAGCTTCATCTCAGATAACTCCCAGCCGCGCTTGCCGGCTCTGGCGGTAGCGGCAGGTGGGGCTCCTGGAAGGCCGTAGGGTACTCCAAGCCGCGTTGACCAAGCCTGGGCAATTCGATATTTTTCCCCGTGGGAGAGACGCGCGCTGCTCGTCCTCCAGGCGTGCTGCTCTGCGGGTCACGAGGCCAGTTTCTGCAGCATCGCTGACCTTCCTCCTGTTGCCCCCGTACGGGTTCCCTGGGTCCTGATCAGGCTCTCACATCTACATCTACCGCAATCTGCGTCCCTATTACAAGTTCGTCCTGCCCCCGGAGAACGTGAACACGGAGGAGCAAGACATATGGTGGGTCTGAAGGTTTCACTGGTGCAACCATGGATCCCGTGCGGACGATGGCAACGGCGTGGGGCACGTGCATGATCGCATGCGCTATTGCCGGCCTCCCGAGCTCCGCAAATGAACGTGTCTGAGCAGGGCATGGAATACTGCTGCCGGCTGTACAACCTTCCGGCCGAAGCGGCTCATGAAGCTCATCGGCGCGTGACTGTCTCAACTGCAGCTGTAGGGGCCACACACAACCTCACAACGGGGGAAAACGTGAGGGCATGGGCACATTGCAGCATGCTATCGCGGGCGTATGGGTCTGAGGGCAAACGGCAAAGGGTTGCAGCGCCTCGTCTGCGGGCTCCTCAACCGGAGCGTTATTGGGCTTCGTGTGGCTGTTCAGGAGCTTAGGGTCATCGCATTGAGTAGGGGCCAGTGGGGCTGGCGGCAGCTGTGTTGTAAAGCACGCGAAGCGGACAAAGCAGGGATTTTCGTGCCCTGCTGGTCTGCACGGTCCTGCGGTAGAAGGAAATGTCTGGCGTAGTAATCATGTTGGCAGCCGGCCACATGCCATGAGCCACATGCCATGATTAGCCTGTGCCATCCCCATCCACGAGGCTGCACCGAGCTGCCGCTTTCATACCTGGGTTACATCATATTAACTGCACCTTTGCGCAGTAAAAGTATTAATAGTGGTCTTACCTAATTCACGATTGCTGAGCTTTGGCTGTGGCCCCGGCTTATTAACGTGTTCAGTGGCTTCCATGGCTCCTCCCCGTGCCGCGATCCTTTACACAGGCAAAAAGTGATGGAGGGCGAGATTGTGATCGGCGACGCAGTGTCACAGCTGACTCGGCTGCAGGTTGGTCCGCAGCGGTAGCGGAGGATGTGGGGAGGTGTTGGAAGCGCGCCAAACGGGCCCGGGGAGGGAGAAACGGGAGACGGGATGAAACCTGCCGTTGTCCAGCATCCAGTGGCTTTATATCGTACGCACGTTTCTCGTCCTTCACTTGGACTCTATATAAATGCCGCAACTACTATAATCAATGATGAAGCATCCGAAAACAAGGGGGGACGTATTATGCCCGTATTGTGCGGTCTTGCTTTTCTTCCCGGACCTGCTGCCCATCAACGACGTCCACCGGCAAGTCAGGTGGAGCACCCGGTGTGAAGCACCTTGGGGGGCCCCACCGGATCGACCACAGCCTGAAACCTCTCTTTCTCTCTCTCTCTCCCTCTCTCTCTCTGTCTCTCCATCGATCGACCGATTGATATTCCTCTCCTCACAAAACTTGCTACATGCTGGCGAGCCCGTGCTCCTGGCCCCAGCGGGCTGCGTGGCCCCCCTTTCCCCCCCGTGGTTGCTGGCGTCCTTCCTCGAGGCCCATACCGCTTGTGTTTACATTACGCATTTTCGTGTTCCCTCTCCCTCCGACTCACCTGCAGTCCTCCCATCCTCCTCCCCTCATATGTGCCTTAGGACGCGGGTGTGGTTCTGCAGACCCGCTCCCTGCAGTTGATGAACATCGGCGACCCAGATGCCAAGATGGCCTTTGTGGAGCACTGGCAAGGCCAGCCGCTGGTTGCCACCACCGTCATCACGTGCATGGATGTCATCAAGCAAGCCATTGACGAGGTGAAGCGGAGGCAGGAGGAGAAATGGAGGGGATGAGGGGAGGAGGGGCCTCGAAAGAGGAGAGCTGAGAGGAGGGAGAAGGAGGGGGCGGGGGAACGACAACGGGGTTAGGTCAATATTGTGAGAGGTAAAGGGTGAGGAAATCGGTGAAGCGTGGGCATGAGGGGGAGAAGGGCCGCGTACATTAATGGAGTGCGGACAGACGCCGATGGTCAATTGTGCCGAGTATGTGGGTTTCGGAGATCATGTCACATTGGTTTCTTTAACGAGTGCTCTGGGGTGTGTGGTTGCCTCGCGACAGGGGGGGGCATGGCCGGAAAGGCACAAGTGAACACAGAGCAGAGCTGCCCCGGCTGCCAGAAAGCCAGTCGCCTCTATCTCATGGCGGGAAGTACGTGGCGACATGTTACTTCCGTTCTGTTGTCTCTGTGCTTCCACTCCCCGCCTCGCCCCTTCCTTCCCTCGGGATGGGCGGCTAACCTACCAAGGTAGACCTGCGCAGCTTGAATCTATTCCGAACCTACTCAATTGATCCCTCTCGTTTCCCCTTCTCCTTTTCCTCCATGGCACGTCGCGTTCGGTTGACATCGGGTTCAGCGGAGTGCTTTTCTCCTTAATTTCCCGTCCACCTATTGAGAAGGCGTTTCTTAACTCCATCTACTTATTCTTTCCTCCCTCCCGCCATTTCGTCCCCCTCCCTCCTGCGCAGCCTGACGCCGTGAGCTGCATGGTTGTGGGTACTGAGAGTGGGCGGGTGCTCATTATTAACGCAGCGGGCACCGCCATCGTTAAGAACATCTGGGTGGGCATTACACCTGCCATGATTGCGGTACAGGTAGGAGGGTTTCACATGACGGGCATGGGAGGGAGGTGGGATCAGGGACGGTAAGAGAGAGTGGACGGGGTGTCCTCGCCCCACCCCTAGGTTGTGTTCCCCAACCTGAAAAGGAGCGAATGGCAGGGAGGTGAGATAAGCGGCTGCCGGTTGCTGTTCTTGACACTCCCGCTATTGCTATTGCTGGCACACTCCTGTTGTTGCTCTTGCTCTGCCGTCTACGTCGCCACCAGGACAACCTACCAAGCAACACTTACCGGCCTGCGTCCCCCTCCCCTTTCTTCTCAGGGCGAGCTGGATGTGGGTTATCGCATCACCGTTGCTGGCCGTGACGGCAAGCTGTACCACATTCGCAACGGAGAACTCACCCAGACCATCATTCAGCTGGAAGCGCAACCCGTGGGCCTGGTGGGTGGAGGTGGAGGTGGAGGTGGGGGCTGCGTGGGGTGGGCTGTGGAACCGTGACCTCTTAGCACTTCACCGTTCGGCCTGGGGCTTCCTTCTGCAGTTTCCATGGTACTCCTCCTCCTCCTCGGCCGCCGTACACATTCGCGCGCTCACTCATGACCTTATCGCTCTCACTCCTGGGCCCCTGCGGGCCCGCAGGTCCGACTCTCTAAACACGTCGCCGTGGGGTGCATGAACGACGTGATCCACGCCTACCAGCCCAACGGCCACAAGTCCTGGTCCATCTACCTGCCCTGCCACATCCTGGCCATGCAGCGAATGGAGGTGACCAGTCAGAGAATGACCAAGGCACTGGTAGTGGCGCTGTCAAACGGTGCGGGAGCGAGGGCGGGCAAAAGGACGGAAGGCGGGCAGGAAGGGGGGAGAAGGAAAGGCCGGGGAGGTCAGGCATGGATGGCCGCCGGTACGCAGGTTTTCGGTACTTATGGGAAACGGCGGGAAGAGGCGGGTAACAGAAGGTGAGGGGGGGAAAAGAAGAACGGGGGAATGGAGATAATTCCCCTGAAGGGTGAGAGCAGTCAGGGCGGTGGAGAGGAGGAGGGGCTTGAGAAAGGCAGGCAGGCAGGCGGGCAGGCGGGTGCGAACAAACCCGACCGCGAACATCCGGGAAACGGTTTCCTGTTTCCTTGGCAATGACCGAGGAGGACTGGATATTATTTGCATCCCTCTCCCCCTTCTCCCCCTCCCTCCGCCACAGGCGAGGTCCGTGTGTACAATGAGAAGCTGCTCGTGAGCATCCACACAGTGCCCAATCCGGTTACCGCCATGTGGTTCGGGCGGTATGGACGGGAGGACAACACACTCATCACCATCACCAAGAGTGGAATGCTGGACATCAAGGTGGGCTGGCGGGGCTTGTGGGGTCGGTGGGGTCAGGTTCGGGTGACGTTTCCCCCTCTCTCCCCAACTCCCTCCCTCCCTTCCCTAAGCTCTGAACCCTCCCACGATTTGTTGCTTGTCGGCTCCCCTCCTTATTCCCCAACCCCTCTCCCTCTCTCCCCCTCCCTCTTCCCCTCCCTCTCCCCCTGTCCAGATCCTCCCGCGGACAGCCAACCTGGAGGTCGGGGCGGTGGGCGGCGGACCGCCACCCGAGCAGGTGAAGACGGACGAAGAGGGTCGGGGGGGAAGCACGTGAAAGGTGGAATGGGGCAGGAAAAGGGACGGGAAAAGTGGGTAGGAGCAAACGGGGGAAAGACTAGATTCCTATGTCTGCCCGAACACCATACCTGATGGCCGCTATATCGCGGCGGCTATAATCCTCCTTCCTCCCTGGCCCTTCCACCCGCCTCTTCCCCCTACTTGCATACCGTTGCCCCCAAGGGGAGAGGACCCAGGGGACCACCCTCGGCCGCCTGGCCTCAATTGCGGCGTAGTCCCACCCTCGGGTCCGGCTCCCTCCTTCCCTCATCCGCACGTGCTCCCTTTCACCCATCTTCTGCCACCATCGCCCCGGGCAATCGCGTTTGGGTGGCCTTCGGGTTTCCCTTCCCAGTACCCCTTCCCGGGGCTGTCTGTCTGATCTATTATTACCCCCAACTCAATTGTGTTCTACCCGTCCACCCTTCGGCAACACCCCCCCCCAGGAAATTCCCCTGGCAGTTCCCAAGAAGACCCGGTTGTACGTGGAGCAGACGCAGCGGGAGAGAGAGCAGGTGGGAGTGGTGGCAGATGTGGAGGTGGTGGCTGAAGGAAAAGACGTGCGAGCCCAGGATGTTACTTGAGGGGGTCGAAGGGGTGTGTGTATAGCGAGTGTTAGCGAAGACGTCCAGACGTTGACGAGATCCGAGGGATGCGGAGAGGGCTGGCTAGGTGTGCTGCGTGCTGGAAAGTGGAGAGGGAGCGCAGGTCCTTGGGGGGATGCAGGAGGAGGAGCAAGCGCAGGAAGGGGGGGAGGTGAGCAGGTGCGCGCGGCAGGCAGGAGACGTGAAATGGGAGCAGCGGGAAGGGGGTGGACGTTGTTAGGGAAAAGCAGGAAGAGGTGGCTAAGTGTGATAATGTAGAGATGGCGGATGGGCGAGTGGGAGTGAGGGGAGGAGCACCACAGACGGCGGGGGCGGGGATTAGGTGTGGTGCGGTGCGGTAGGGTGTTGGGGGTGGTGGTGGTGGGAGGGTGGAGAGATGGAGTCGGGGTGATAAGACCCTGGAGGAGGGAGCAGCCGTATGGGCCTTGCTGCTTGTGACACCCTCACCCCACCGCTCACCTCACATCCCCTGCGGCACCTTTCCCACCTTTCCCCCTTCCGCAATACCCGGACAGGCTGCTGACATGCACCGCACCTTCCAACGCGATCTGGCCAAGCTGCGGCTCACCACAGCCCGGGCGTACGTCAAGGTCCTCACGGATGGACAGGTACGGCGATGGGCAGTACAGGGAGGTAACGGACTTGGGTACAGCGTGGTTATGGAAACGCAAACTGTTCTCTTGGCTGTCCTGGCCAAGCCCTTTGCCGACCTACATCCTTACCGTACACACACACACACATGTTCCCCCCCCCACACACACACCCCACACACGCATTCCCCCCGACCGGCTGTCCCCTCTCCTTACCCTGCTCCTCCCCCCTTCCCATGAGACTACTCTTTACCCACCAAGACATGATGACACTGGCCTGTTTCGTATTTCTCCCCCCTGCTTTCCTTCCGTCCATGCTATATCTTCCCTGCGGCACCCCAATGAACTTTAATCCCAAATCCATCCCCCAATCTCTCCCGTGCCGCACCAGGGCGCCGCTGCCTTCACCACCAGCACCAACCTGTCCCTCTCCCTCGCCGTGGCGGGTCTGGGTCCCCGCTTCCGACTGTCGCTGCTGCTGCGCAACGAGAGCAGCAAGCAGATGCTGGATGTGCCCGTAGTGCTGCGAGCTGATCCGGTGCTGTATTCGCTAGGCAAAACCCAGTTCGTGATACCGCTGCTGGTGCCGGGGCTGCAGTACACGTACGAGGTGAGAGAGAGCCGGTTGCGCTGGGTTGGATGACCTGATATTACTTTGCCTTTGCAGCAGCATGGCTTTCTCGCCATCTGCCCCCCACCTCTTCGCGCGTACGTCCTTCTCTCGCCGGGGTTCGTTATCCGCCGCGCCCCCCGTACCGTGTCTTTTCCCTAAGAAATCGAAATCAAGGAAAGGAGGGGGTAGGGCAAAGCGAAGAGTGGAAAGTATACGATGAGTTCCGGATTGCATTGCACCATGCGGTGTGAGGAAAAGGTTACAGGAAAGACAACCGGACTATGAGGGTCAGGAACATCTCCCACCCCACCCAGAGGGCAGTTGGGGCCTGGGGCTTCCTCCTGCCCACCTCCCCCCTTGAATCGCGGGACCCCCTCTCTCTCTCTCTCTCTTGGCACCTCCCTGCAGATCCCAGTCACCGCACTGGACCCGCTCCAGGGAAGTGACAACGTGGTGGTGCTGCTGCTGGCGCCGGGGGGCTCATCAAGCAGTGCACCCCTGCTGCAGGCGACCATCAAGATGCCGGTCAGTGAGCCGGAGGACGTGTGAGGCTGGAGCAATGTAGTCGTGGCGGAGAGGGAGTAAGGCGGGACTCGCAAAAGCCGGCGGGGGATATGGGACAGGGAGAGTGCAAGCAGATGTGGGTGGGTGGGAGAGGCCGCCCACCCAGGCATGCAGGCAAAAACTGCGTGGCCCCGTACGGCAAACCTGGTAGAGGGTTTTCTCCAGGACCCGCCCTTCTCCATTGGACTGGTCTTTGGTATGTGGCACACCTGCAGTGTTGTTCTGTCGCGGTTTGTTCGTGGTGCCTTGAGCGTGTTGTTGGCTTGCGGACATGTGTGCATGTGTGCCCAGACGCACGTGTTTGACAGAGCAGTGCTGCTGGCGCACCGGGGCGCCATCCTTTCGTTTCCTCGCACGAGTGGTGGAGTTGGCGGTGGTGAAGGACCATGGACTGTGCGCCCGGAGCCGTGATGGCCCGGGTGTTGCGCACTGCAAATGTCGGGGTCCCAGGGATCGAAGGCCGTGCCAAGGGTGAGGGTAAAAGTGCTGTTGAAGGGATGCGGTCGAAGGTGGCTGCGACTGCCATCAGCCCCGACTGCGGTTTGGTGAGGTGCGGTACCACCACCAGCGATCCACCACGACCACGACGGGTGACGGTGACCCGCCCGCTAGGTCGAAGCTGCCTTTCTCCCTGCGGCAACTTGCGAAGTAATAATGGCTGTGTAAAACCTTTTGCCTTCTGTGGGCCTCGCGCTGTCTGTGTTGAACTGGTATCCGACTGCTTGTTCAGCCTGAACCACGTGAGCATGGGCGGTTCGTTTGCGGACCGGTGACGCGGGAGTGCAGCAATCCTAGGGTGAGTTACGCTGGTGATGACCGTGAAATGACCAGACCCCGTGGATTCAAATGTTGTACGATACCAATAACACCTCACTAGACCTAAGCTCACCACCACACACTGCGCCATCAGGGTACTCACGGTAGCGTCAGAGCACCATAATTGCATCGTGGCGTCCATCCGCACAGCTCGCGTTTCTGTAAATTGAGTTCCAATTGTCCAGGGGCCCGACTGCGTCATGCTGATGACCGACAGGCTAAAGAGCGGTTGCCGACAGCCTGCCACTCGGGGCCACCGCTGGTCCACCACGATCAATATAAACCGACCCTGCTGAAACGTCCCCAGCTGATGTGATGGGATGCGTAGCCATGCAGTTATCATTAATGTGGCATGGTTGCTGCGGAAAACCTTGTCCGGTTCGGTGGGGCCAAATCGACTATGATACACAACGGTCGAGACTGCAAATGGCTGCATGGGAATGGCACTGCCCGTCATATCACAAAGCCACATAGTCGGGGAGGGGATTTCATGGAGGTGGCGGTGGGTACGTGTTTCGCTGGGCAAGCGAATGACGGGCCCAATCGCTCGTCGATCGATTTTATCTCCCCGCAACAGCTGCTGCTGCCGCATCGAATCCGTTCGCTTCCGAAGTAGCAGGGAGTTCGGTGCATGAGGTACGGCATGACGAACAAGGGCCCAATCACGCAGCCGCCTTCCAGCGCACTAAGAGGTGAAGGTAGAAGTGTGCAGGGTAACGGCGACCCGGCGGTGGAATCAACATAACTCACCTAGGCCGCCACAGTGCGCACAGCTCGCAGTAGTGTTGAGGAAGAACACTTTTTGGTGATTGATCATCATCGAATCCTAATGAGCACACTATTAGGGATCATATAATCCCTAATTATTACACGGATTATGTAACCAACATCCAACTACCGTAACGTGGCCGTGACGGCCCCCTCCTGCGCCAATGCCTCACACCACCGGTAATGTGTATCGTATTAGCCTAATAAGGTGATGTAGTAGTAGCGAAGCACGCTAGACAAGATCAGACGGCGTTTCGCAAACGGCTGCTAGGATTTGCTACACACCCGAAAGGCAGCACCCCCAACAGCAGCCCACCAATCATCTCTCGCCAAGATCTCCTCAACGTCTTCATCAATCATGTTGCACGAGGGGGGGCTTCACGAGGGAGTTTGCAGCCGGACATACAGCAGACCGGCAATTGAGCAGTTGAACGCAGGGGAGTGCGGGGTAGTCTCCCATGGAAAGAATGGATACACATATCGTGTGCACATGCAAGTGCTTTTGTTGTTGAGGATGATGACGAGCATCAGTAGATAGATGTATTGAGCTTGATGCGTGTGTTGTATAGTGCTTATGTTGCAGTAGTTGCTGCCCCCGCCTCGCCTCGCCTCGGTTCTGGTCTCGCTCCGCTGAGACGGTCGCCCTACAGAGCTTCATCAGGGTCATCTCAATCGTGCAATACATGACGCACGTCTGTGGGCGCGCTGCCGCCCACTTTTGTTGCACCCGCCTACGACTGCCACACACGAGCTCTCTCACATATGTACACACACATCGCTAGCTCGTTCTTCACGTCCCCCCTCATTCGTAGTCGTTTCCCCCGCATAACACCGCACCGCAGAAACACACACACACACACACACACCCATATAAACACCGCCTCGCTCGGTGAAACTCCGCTTCCCCATCCCTCACTACCCACCCCTCTCACGTTCAGATCAAAGGAACATTCATTCGCACCCTTTCGTCCATTCGTCCGCCTTTGCATCTTGGCATCCATATATAGTTCCGACACGACAGATGTGTCCCTGGAAGGTTACTGCTTCGAATCCTCCCGGGTGCGAAGTAGGAGTAGGAGGATTCCCCCTCTCTCAGGCGTTATCGGGGGATACGTCCCCATCCCGGACGGGCGGTGGTGGGCCGACCCGGCTACAGGGACATCCGACCGAGACGACCGAGAACGGACTTAGAACGGGTTGTTATTGGCGCCCCGCCGCCGCCGTTGATACGGCTGATTGTCGGTGGCGGAGGCGGAACTCGAAAAGTCACTGTGACTTGGCAAAAGCCGGGGCACGTGGGTGATCAAAAGGATGATATGCCCCCGAAACAGAGGGGACTGTCAGGTAGGCTAGTGGCCACAGGTGCAGCTGTACGACCACTGTTACTTCACACATCCATGCAGTCAAAAGAAGCAACAGGACGCGATGATGAGATGACGACCACAGGGCGGCAGAGGGCTCCACACTCCCCAACCACTCCGACCCCCCTGCCACTGCTCCTGAATTTCACCCGCGCCTGCAGTTCTCCATGCTCCATGCACTTAATCCAACCACCTTGGTTCGGTTGGCTTTGGTAACAACCAAAACGGGTAGGCCTCCGTCTCCTCCTGGTCTGCCAGCAGAAGGACCACACGCCACCTCCAACCAAACCGTCAAAAACATGTCTCGCTAATTATGTAGCAAGTTCATGCGCTCCGAAACCTCTCGACAGCATGAGCGCGCAAAACCCCAACCAAAGGTTTCTCCCATTACTACAAGTCCGGCGGGTCGTCCCCGTCCTCGTCACCATCCGCCGTCACCGCCGTCACCGCCGCACGACGAAGCTCCTTGAGCATGAACTCACCACCCCCGCCAAAGCCACCACTGGCGGCAGAGGACCCCTTCGCAACCCCCCTCGTCGCCACCTTTGGAACACCGCCGTTTCTCCCGGTGGTGGTGGCGGTGGTGGCGGTGCCGGTGGTTCCCGGCACTTTAGGTCGCAGCTTTGCGACATCTATAACTGGTTGTGTGGGGTCTTCTTTGGGCATGGTGATTACGAGCTGGCCTGCAGTGAAGACGATCGTGAGGAATGCGGGGAAGGTGGAGGGTTGTGTGAGGCGCGTCATGGCGAAGGTCAAGAGGGTAATGTCTGGTCCGCGACCGGGGCCGGGGCGCCGCAAGGGTGGCTAGTGGGAAGCAAGCTCCAACCCCAGACACACCTGGACGGTAGTTGCGAATGACTTGGAGAGTGAGTTATTGGTTGGTGGTTAGTGGTTTGTGGGATGGGTGGGTCAAGGGGTGGGTGGAGGGGGCCCTCAGGATCCGTAGGGCAGGTCTGTGAAGGTGGCTGAGGGTCTCCGACAACGCCCAACCCCACCCCTTCTCCCAGAGGCTCCCAGAGGCTCCAAAACCAAACCTTAGAGAAGCTCAAACACGCAGCACCCCACCAATTTCCCCCTGACCCCCTCCTCAAACCCGTCCTTCTCCACCCCACCATTTACCCGGGCCCTCGGCCCCCTGCCCGCCCGGCCCACCTGTGGTCATGTTCCTCTGCGCCCTGGCTCCATCCGGCCGCACCTCGCAGGGCAGTAGCAGCTGCAGCAGCTTGCCCTTGATCAGCAGCCGCACGTACGTGGGTTGCAGGTCGGTTTGTATGAGGGAGGTGTCCAGGAAGCGGCCCACCGCCACCTCCAGCACCAGGCTGGTGCCGTCCGGCGCCTCCTCAAGGGAGAACTCCCACCTAGGGTGAGTGGGGGGCAGGTGGGGTTGGGGTTGGGGTTGGGGTTGGGGTTAGGAAGGGGGCTCAGGAAGGGGCCCTGTAGGTGGGCGGTGGGACAATATGCAGCAAAAGTCGAACAACTGTCCGCTGCCAACTGCCAACTGTCAGTGTCCAACGCACCAACGGCCGTAGGAGTCCAAAGCCAGGAGAGCAGGGTGAGGTGGCGGGTGAGTGGAGGATGGGAATGTGGGAGGAAGAGGAGGATGGCTCTCCACACGAGTACCCGGTCGCTTTGCTCTCATGCACCAACGGGTTATCGCTCATGTAACAACGAATGGGGGATGTATATATGGGCCACACGAGTCGGGTGTGGTTATGGTTGATGATAGTGCTACACCGTCTTTACGCACTTGCCCTCGTTCTTCTGGTAGATCCTGTCGGTGTCGGGGATGTCGGGAAAGCTGTCATGGCGGGTGGGCCGCGGGGCGGAGTCCAGGGAGGGCTGGGAGGCCCCCGCACGTTTTTTCTCCTCGGCCTCACGATTGGCGGCTTCCTGGACGGAGTGGTTGGGTGGCAATGGTTGGTGCTGGCAATCGGTGATTGGAGGTTGCGTTGGGATCATATGTGTCTGTGGGGGGGGAGGGGAGCATTGAAGGGTAGTGAAGTGGGCAACGTGTTTTCCTTACTTGGCCGCACATAATAACCCCCCTCTTCCCCCCTTCCCGTGTCCCCCCCCCCACCTGCTCCCTGTGTTCCAATATCCGCGTTGCGGCACACCAGGGCCGAACCAACTCCCCCTTATCATCCAGGTAACCAGTCTCAGGCACCTCCGCCACCGCCGCCCCCGTCTCGTCGTACAGACTGTCGTCCTCCACCAACCCCGCCGCTGCAATATCCACTCCCTCGGCTTTCAGCTCCGAAACCAGGGCTGGCTCCAGCTCGGGAAGCGCCTGTGCGGCTGCAATGCGCTCCGAGGGCTTTATGGCCTGACCGTCCTGTGTTGTTGTAGAGGGATTCGGGTAGTGGGTGAGGGGAGGAAGGGGCCGGTTGCGGCAGCGGGGGAGAGGGAGGAAGCAGGGGGGCAGCAGGGCAGGGTCGCAGGGCAGCAGGGGAGTGGTGGTCCAGGATCGACCTAACCCAGGCGCTGGCACCTCAATGCACCGCAATGGGAGCAGCTATACCTAGCTAACCCAGCCCCTCACTATCCCCAATCCCAAACCCTAAAACCCTACCCACCAGTTTTTTCAGTTGTGGTAGTTTGGCTACGACGTAATGCCGGTAGCCGTGCCAGTCGGTGCAGGGATTGCCTAGCAGGAACAGCTCCTGTTTAGAGTAGTGTGGGGGGTAGGGGGGTTGGGGACAGGGCAGGCGGCGTACGAGAGAGAGAGGGACAGTGACAGCAGCGGATATTTCGAACGCCGCAAAATACAACGGGGACAGCGTGAGCACCACCACCATCATCATCACGAGCATCATCATCACGAGCATCATCATGAGCAGCATGAGCAGCATAGCAACACGGCAGGCGCAGTTACACAGGATCACTACCGAACCCGCACCAACACGACAACAACTGAGCAAGAGGACGGCACCGCGATAAGAGCGCTTCCAATCGCTGCTTCTTAAGCACCTGCTCCTCCTTCTCCGCCGCCTCCTCCCCCCCCACAGGCCCCTTGCTTGTGTTCCTCAACCCCCTCCCCCCCTCCCCGTCTTTCCCTCCTCCACGTAACCTGTACGCGCCCCTTGCCCGTACTCAGTGTCAACCCTCCCCTCCCTGCCACATCACCCCGCCACTCCCGCTTTGCTCCTGCGCTGAGCGCCTTCGCCTTCGCCTTCCCCCCACCGCTGCCTCCTTCCATAAATCCCCTTCCCCACTGTCCCTCCCCTCGTCGGCAGTTGCTTTCCTTTACTTGGCAGAGGCTGCCCCGCTCTCTGTCCCTTGCACTGGTGAGTATTGCTCCCGGGTACATTCAACGTTGCGTTCTCGTTCCCGTTCGGGTGATGTGTTGTGGGGTATTTTTGTTTCGTCTTTCGCTTGGTGGCCCCTGTCTTGTGCTGTCCCCGTTCGCCCCGTGTCCCAGTCTTTTCCCCCCACCCACCGGCCCGTCCTCGTTGTGCGCGGCCTACCTCGAGGTGTATGTTGGCCCTGAGGCTCTCCACCGTGAGCAAGCCGGCCTTGCCGATGAAGTTAATAGTGAGGTCCAACTTCTTGAGACTCTCACACCGCTGAAGGTTCTGGAGCTTCGTCACATTGTTGACTGCCATATTAAGGTACTCCAGCTCCTGTGACAAAATGAAATGTCAATAAGAAACATGCTAATAAAACTTCCGGACAAGGCAATTAAGTCTTGACCCAGGTTGTTACGTATGCAGATGGGGTGTCTGGGGTGTAAGGGGGGACTGGGGGAAAAGGGGGAAGATGGAGCATGCAGGGATTGGATGGAGTCGCACCTTAAGCTTGTGGAGGTTCTGTATCTTGCCTATGAGGTTATTCTGCAGGTATAGGATCTTCAGCTTCGGACAAAGCTGCCCGAGGAGTTCGATCTTTTCGATGTTCTGCTGGTGCAGCGCCACCTCCTCCAGGGTGGAGATCATGCCCTCGTTGTGCTCCGCCCTCTACACAAGGTGCAAATCAAGTTGAAGTCGTGTAGCCAGGAGAAATCTATTGTACGCTGCTGAAGCTTGCCTGGCGGATAAGGCGCTCCGTTATTCGGCCCATTTCGACAACAGAAACAGCTATCAGGGCTCCAAGTTACATTGAGTTTCTGTGTACTTATCCAAAAACTGTTTGTTTATAACCTAACCATGAACAAAGACATTAGTCCTCTGGAAGATCGGAGGATCAATAAATGCATCATGATTTCATGTCATTGGAAGACCTAAGCCACTACAAGATGCTCCGAGGATGTAACGTTTATCCATGTTTATTGAGGATTCATCATTATGCTTAAAGTTCGGTACTCCGAAACCATTCTTTCCTATACTTCGTGTACTTGTAATTTGTATTTGCAGGAAATACGAAATGGCATGTAGCGGGTTGATAATGTGGCTAGTCAAGCTGCAGCAGCCATCGCACCGCCAATCTTATGATCTTCGCATTTGGAGGATTCCTCCAAATGCGCTTGACACTGATTGCGAAGATCATAAACTTTAATTGGATAAGGGGTTCCTTTTATTGCTGAGGTCTTCGTTTGGGCATGCAGATACAGTGGTGGTTCGGCACAAGATAACTAGACACCAAATGTGACTTGGCATGGGTTTAAACTAGCGTTATCAAATTGTGGAAGCTATCACTTGTGTCTTTTCAACCGCTTTCATCCGTGAGGTACACCCGTGAAAAGGACCCGTGACAGGGCCCGTTAGGGACCTCTTCATGCACCACACTGCAGCGAAAGTTCCTATTCAAATAAGTTAGAGAAACTGTGGAGCTGCTTAGCTTACGTTTACGTTTGATTACAAGCTTCTTGAGCTTGTACGGCCCAGACGAGCCAAGAGGCTCATGAGCCGCCGAGCTGCTTAGCTTCAAACGTAAGAAGAGGTTTACAGTTACCTGCTTGTCTCGTCTTGGGTTGGCCAATTCCCAACTTCCCCAACTCCTCCATTTTCCCTAGAAAGAGTACACATCATAAAGTTAACGTACGGGTTCTTCTCAGGAGACCTTTAACCTCTGGAATATTATTACGCTTCTATGGGGCAATTATTGTCCGCTGAAGCTCGCGATACCCCCAGGCCCGCCTTAACGCAAGGCAGGTCGAGGACAACGCCTACCAATGTTTTGGTATCATCATCATCATCATCATCATCATCATCATCATCATCATCATCATCATCATCACCAACATCATCATCATCTTCATCTTCTTCGTCTTTGACAGCAGCGGCAGCGTCACCCGCGTCTTTACCACCACCTACACCATCAGCAGTTGCTTCAACGCTCGAGGCAGGAGCCCAGCACGCCTCCACCCAACCGACGTTCCTCTTTTACTCACATCCTTTAACCACATCAGTTGCCAAAGCTGCTCCTGTTTTTTGTGCAAATGCAACCTTAACCGCAACTGCTTCCATGGCTCCGTGGCCATCAGTAGAGGGATCACCGGTTGCCATGGTGGCGGCAACAGCAACAACAGCACCAGCGAGCCTGAAGACAAAGGCTGCAGTGCCACCAGCAGTCGCAGCGATTGCAGGGCCACTGTCGGGGTCGCGATCGACCCACGGGCTCAACAGCAACAACCACCGCAGCTGCACCTCAAGCTCCAGTTCCTCCGCTTCCCTCAGCACCTCTACTTCTTTTGGCGCGCTCAGCTATCCCTCCTGCACGAGCATCAGCAGCATCAGCAGTGGCGGCAGTAGCAGTGGCGGCGGCAGCAGCAGCAGCAGCAGCGGTGACAACAAAAGTAAGGGTGTTGGAGGCCCCACCGCCCCACCGCCGCTCAGTGGAAAGGCCTCGTTAGCTCCACCACTCACCATGGCCGCTGCCCTTAAGGCCGCTGCTAAGGCCGCCACTGTTGGAGGCCCCACCGCCCCACCGCCGCTCAGTGGAAAGGCCTCGTTAGCTCCACCACTCACCATGGCCGCTGCCCTTAAGGCCGCTGCTAAGGCCGCCACCAAGGCCACACCGAGCGGAACCACCAACGGCGCCAAAGCCAAGAACAGTTCCCAAAACAATCCAAAGGCCTCCGTTCCTCTGCCTCCCGCTGCGTCCAAGTCGAAGACGCGGACGGTGCAGCCTGCAGCGGCTGCAGCACCGGCTTCGCTGCCGGGGCTGTTGCAGCCCACCTTGTTAATTCCCCTGGAGCCGCCCGTGCTGGGGCTGGACGAGCTTCAGGTTCTTGTTGTACAGCTGGCTGACGTGTCCCCCAAGCACCAGACCTGGCTCCTTCAAGGCTGGAGTGGCAAACATAAACCACCTTCACCGACGTCGCCGCAACAGCAACATCTGGAGCCGGAGCCACCCAAGGTCATCGGCTTTGATACGGAGTTCATTGGTGACCAGCTGGCGCTGGTGCAGCTCTGTTGCGGGGACAGAGCACTGCTGGTGCGAGTGCCGCAGCAACGCTCTGCTGCCTCCGGCACCGGCGGCAGCAACAAGGGCGGCAGCAACAAGGGGTCGAAGGGGTCCAAGGGCTCTAAAGCTGGCGGTGCCGTCATCGTGGGCGGTGGCAGCAACAATACGAAATTTGCGGCCTCCTTTCCTTTCATCTGGCCGTCATGGCTGCAGTCGCAGCTGTGCGATCCGTCCCTGCCCAAGGCCGGCGCTGAGGTGTGGCAGGATGCACTTATGATGTTCGCTACGTTCGGTGAGTTGGTTCTGTTGGTTGTGTCGTGTCCCTCGCTTCCTTTTGGCTGCTTCTACCTGGGCTGGCTGGCTGGCTGGCTGGGTGTGTGCTTTTGTCTGGCACATGGTTGGCGCCACGTGCTAGGGAGTGCGGCACGAACATCCCACACACACACCCCTGCTCGGACATTTGGTTCTCCCAACAGAATATGAACGCTCGGCTGCGTCACTCCGACATAGGCGACGTATGTTGCCTTTGTACTCGCGTGTTGCACGTGTTGCCTTTGCACAGCAATGCGCCCTTGTGCAGCGAAACAACGCACATTGTCCCACATCCCTAAACACCCGCACGCACGCACACAGGAGTCAAGCTGCGAGGCGGCTTGGACCTCACTGCCGCGTTTACCTTACCAACTGATGATGACGGTGCTGATGGCAAGAATGGTAACGGTGGCCAACCCAGCCGAAAGCCTTCTTTGTTCAAGATTTTCGAGAATCTGTTTCCGAGTTCTAAGCTCACGAAGGACAAGACTATTGATCACCAGTTGTGGTTTGCGGCGACGCTGAGCGACCGACAGGCAAGAGAAGATATGAAATTACATTTATCCTTGATAATACATTTAATCTTCATAGGCTGAAGTCATCTTCTTGTTGATGCGCCTATATTGTGACAACATTCCTGCCGTTTGTACTGTTGAAGCGATGGTCGTATTTGTACAACATAGCTTGTATGCTGTCCTATTCAGCTCATCTCGTCCCGCTGCTAAGCTGAGCTCAGCTGCCTGTCGGGTAACTTATCGCACAGAAACGCCTATATACATGTGTTTGTGCACATGCTTTTTGCAGATCAAGTACGGCGCGCTTGATGCCTTTGTGTCGTACGCCGCCGGCGTGCGTTTGCTGCAGCAACGGGGTAGGGGAAGCAGGCCCGCGACCGCAACCGGGAAAGTCCCCCTTCCCCCGTTCGTAGATCTCAACCTCCCCTCCCTGGAGGAGTTGGCCCTCGCCGCGCAGTGGGTCCTGACCTACCAGTTCCAGGAGGCAGGCGAACCCCGCCGTACCAAGCACGACTTCACTGAAGCGAACTTCAAGCAGACAAAGGTGCGTGTACGGCACGTGACCCCCAAGAAACATCGAATCCGGGTTTGTCAACTGTAAAGTACGAGGAACATGTTACATGTTGTACAGTAGATGCGCCTTCTCCCTTCCCTCTTCCGACCCGTCCTCCGCTTCGTTCTCTCCTCTCTTTGGACGTCTTGTGACGTCGGTAGTTCTTTTCCTGTCTTTCTTTCTTTATATTTGTCAACAGATTATTGCAACATTCCCCCCTGCCTTCCTCCTCCCTTGCCGTTCTCATCCCTGCTCTCTTCTCCTCCTTCCGTACCGTCCGTACCGTTCCCATGTCCATTTTCAGAAGCAGGAGCTTGTCCTGGCAGTCCGCATGGCCCGCTTCAACACCCGTCTGCGGCGAGGCTACTGGGTGGAGATGCGGCTGGCGGCTCCCGACGGGCGGCAGCTGGTGGGGAGGTGCATGGATCAGGCGGGGAAGTGCGCCACCGTGGGAAAGCTGAGATGGGGGGGAGCAGGTGAGGGGGCGTGTTCAGGGGGTTATAAGTAGGGTAGGGTTTCCCCCCGAGCGGAATTCGGTACGGGTTATTTACGGAGGGTTTTCCTAGGGTTGGGTGTTATACCCCTGTTCTCACACAGCGGGTGGCCGTACTGGGGCCCGTCACCACGAAGGGCAAATCCGTTGCTTCCTCCTTCTTCCCCCGCCGGCAGTTCGGTGTTCACCGTTTCCATGCACACGGTTCCTCCTCATCCCCGTAACCTCTTCAACCGCTTGACATCCCTTGAGCCCTCCCCCTCGCTCGTCGTACACTCGCTCGTGGTTCGTCTTCCCCCCCTCCCGCCCCCCCCTCCCCCTCCCCTCATCAACCCCAGGGGGCAACGCAGTGAAGTGGGGGGAGGTGGCGCACCTGGGGGTGCAGAGCATCGAGATGGAGGAGGCGGGGGAGACGCCGGAGGAGGCGGCGTGCAGCAAACTGCTGTCTGAGGTGCGTGTCAGGTCCCACGTGTGCGTGTATGTATGCACGTACGTATGTACAGTATGCATGTATGGCTTAGGTTACATACGCTGCGGGCTGCGAAAGCCGTATGTATGTGTATTTGTGAGTGGCGCTCTAGGTGGGCATAAACACGCAGGTTAAGCCACGGGGGGGGGGGCACACCCTACATGCTCCGAAACCCACACGCACTTAAAACGCCCCCGCGGGGGCTGCGGACTGACGTACCCATGTGCCGTACATGATCTCAGGTGCTGAGCGGCCAGGGGTCCCTACTGCCGACGCACCTCTCGAAGGGCGTCTTTGGCGGCGGCAGCCTCCGCCTCCCGCCCCCCACACCGTCCCTGCCTCCGTCTACCCCCTCGACTTCAAGCTCAAGCTCAAGCAGCACCCAACAACCTACAAAAACGAACGCAACTAACAAAAACACCGCAAAGGCTTCCAAGGCTGCAAAGAAGGCAGCAGCGGCGGTGGCGGCGGTTGCGGCGGCGGCGGCGGCTGCGGCTGCGGCGGGGTTGGCGGCGGCGGGGTTAGCTGAGAAGCTCCAGCGCCATGTGTTGGCGGCTGTCGGTCCCTTGCACTCCAGCGGACAGGTCAACGACTCCCAGCGGGCGGCCATTGAGGCCATCTTGTGTGGGGGGCCCCAAGGAGGAGGAGGAGCAGCAGGAGGAGGAGGAGGAGGTGTTTCGGCAGTGCACCTGGTGCAGGGACCGCCGGGAACAGGTATGTGTGTGTATGTATGTGTGGAGCTTGGAAGGGGGAATGGGTTGGTGGCGGGGGGGGAGAGGGGGGAAAGGAGAGGGTAGGAGCATGAGGCTGTTTGGGCAGGCAGTGGAAGAGGGAGGGGCGGAGGGGAGGAGAGGAAGAGATGGAGCCCAGAGTGTGCGAAGTTGAGGCTGGTTTAGAGAAAAGAGGGAGGAAACGGGTAAAACTCCCCCCCCCCTCTCTCCCCCGTTGTTCCCACTTGATCACCCCTGGGCCCCCTCCGGCCGCTCCTTCACCCTCGCGCCGCCCTGCAGGCAAGACCACCGTGATTTCCCACACCGTGTCGCTGTGGGTTCGTGTCATCTCCCCCTTTCTCCCCCCCCTCCCGGGAGCCGGGCGCGCCAAGGAGGCGGTGGCGTGTGTGGCACGTAGCAACGTGGCCGCCAAGAACATCGCCCTCTCGCTGCTGAAGAGGGGGCTCGGGGCCAAGGACTTCAGGCGAGTGGAGCGGGGTTGCGTGCATACACGTGTATGTATGTACGTGTGTGCTTCTGTTTGAGAGGCGGGTGTGTGTGTGACAATTGGTATACGGGGAATAGGGGGAATGGCCGGCGGAGAAATCCCCCCACGCGACCTACCCTGGCCCTGGCGCTACAACAGAAAGGGTTAGAAGTCGGCACTGTCGAACGATTAGAAGAGCCGACCGGGTTGATTGAGGATGAGCGCTTTCCTCCTTGTGAGGGGGGAGGGGCGTGATGTGTGGTGTGCATGTATGCGATGGATGTGACTTACGTATGGTGGTGGTGTTGTGTGGTGTACGGCATGTACTGCAGGCTGGTGGTGTCCCGGGACTATCATTTCGAGTGGCACGAGGAGCAGTACAAGGGAGCGCTGGAGGCCGTACTCCTCACCAGCGATCAGCTGGGCCAGGGCGATTTGAGTCGAAAGCTGGAGGACGTCAAGGTGATGGTGGTGACGGCACACACGCGTGTCTGTGTTTTCCTTTGTGTGTATGTATGTATTCACATTACATATCTTGCCGGGCCTGACGCTGTGTGTGTATGTGAAGACCTGTAAGATTGAATATAACCGGTGGGAAGAGCGGGGCTGGGGTTCCCAACCCGCTAAAGAAGGTTGCAACGGACTAACCGCCCCACATCCGCAACGTACGTCTTTCTGTTATGTGCAACTGAAACAGGTGTTCGTGACGACGGTCTCCATGCTTTCCAACCCCAACTTTGAATCGAACGCATTGTACGGCAAGGGGCTGACGAGGCTGATGGTCGACGAAGCATCGCAGATCTACGCGGGAGACCTGGTTCTGCCGCTGGTCCGGTACGGCAATCACCTCAGGTACGTATATAACGTATAACAGTTAATAATTTGATTTACTTATTTATTGTCCTGCATATGCACATGGTAGGAGAGATGGTTGCAAGAGAGCTGATTTTGGCGGTTCCCAACAAGAGACGCTCCACCTCCCCCACCCCTCCACACACGCGTGACCCCGGCATGTTCCCCACGGCCACCTCGGAGAGGGCCTCGGGTGGTGTTTCGTGTGCCGTCAAAACCCCTTTGGTTCTCCCTAGGCTTCGGTACTAAAACCGATTACACACACATGCCCATGCATGCCGTACACGACCAGGTCCCTGTCGCTGTTTGGTGATGACGTCCAACTTCCGCCGTACGGCAGCGAGTGGGATGGCGCGCAGCTCCACAGCCTGTTTGACCACCTGACCCCCCCCGCGGAGCGAGCCCTGGCCCGGCTCCGCCCGCAGCCCAACGCCTTCACCGTGGGCCCCCAGCTGGCGGCACCGCGGGGGTCTGGCGGCGGCGACGGCGGAGCACAGCGCATCATGCTGTCGGTGTCGTACCGTTTGCCAGCGTTGCTGTGCAATTTTGTCAGCCAGGCGTTGTACGGCGGAGTGTTAACGCCACCGGGACTTGACGGCGGTGGGGGCCATCGGACCCGGGCTTCCAGGTGGGCCGGGCTAAGGCACGGAAGATCGCATCTTTTTTAGAGAAAGGAAATGAACGCGTTGTTGTACATATTCCGTACATTACGACGTACTGCGTACATTAAGCTTTCAACGGGATTTAATAACATCCATTACCCTGCCCAGTGCCCACCTCCACAACCTCACACCCCCCTCCGAGCATTTCCCGTTATCATTTCCGTACTTTGAGACGTAAAGTTCAAGCTTCGACGTACCGCGGTGGTTCTTGTAAGAGTGCTTTGTGTTCGTGTCAACATAATCTCCTCTTCCCCCGCCTCTTTCCCCCCCCCTTTGGAACGGATGCGGGTGGTGTCGGAATCCCCTCCCTGCGCCACCGAGCCCCCAGTCCCCAGTAGCCAACAATCCTCAACAACGGTAACTAACCCCAACGGTGAAACCGGGAAACACCCTCACCACCGCCAAATCCTAAAACCCTCAGGCCTATTCTATGGGTGGATGTGGAGGGCAAGGAGGAGAAGCGCGGCAGCTCCAGCTACGAGAATCGGGAGGAAGTACGGCAGGTTGTACGGCTGGTGACGAGCAACCCCGAGATCCAGAGGAACAGCTGGACGGTAAGGATGGGGGAATGTGAGGTTGAGTGTGTGTGTGTGTGTGTATAGACCTACACAGGTGCATGATGAGAGGTGCCGTACTCACCCGCGCTTACTGCTCCCGTACTTCCCTCCCGCCCCTTCCGCCCGCAGGTGATCACGGGGTATGACCTGCAGCGGGCGGTGCTGCAGAAGAAGCTGGCGGCAGCGACCGGCGGCGGCGGCAGTAGCGGCAGCGGCGGCGGCGGTCGGAGTGGCGGCGGTACCCGTCTGCCCGGGGGAGACCGAGTGTACAACATCGAGTAAGTCCGCTGAACTGCCGTACCGTCATTGGCGGCGCAAGAGGAGCGTCGTACTTGATTAATGGCAAGCCCTTGGAGTTGCGTGTCAGGAGGAAACCCCCGCGAACTGAAGAACCGTGTTGTGTAAGTGTGTGAATGTTTGCCTGCTCCGCTGTCGTACAATCTGTGCAGTACATTCCAAGGTCGCGAAGACGAGGTCATCATCGCCAGCTTGGTTCGCTCTGAGAAGAAACTGGGCTTCATGAAGGACGACAGAAGGGTGAACGTCATGCTGACGCGGTACGATTACTTACGTATGCACATACGTTATGTCGTACGGATATCAATCCGTCAAATTCACTGCCTTGTCACCAAGTTTGTCCACTTGTAGGATTATGCGTCTCTAAACGCGTGTGTGTATCGTCTGCGGTCCCGTTATACCCCTCAAACAAACAAACAACAGCAAACAGTAAACATGGCCTATTTTGCTGTTCATGCGATCCGCTAAGATCCCTGAAAACAACCCCCCTTGAAACCGCATCCCCAAGCCCTTCCCCTCCCCCCCCCATGCCGATACACGTCTTCTCGCAGCTGCACGCGGCAGTTGGTGGTGGTTGGCCGGCTGTCCCTCGCCTTGTCGCACCCGGCCACTCTCATCGGTCGACTGGCGGCGTTCTGCGTTCAGCAGGGGTTGGTGGTGCGACCTCCGAAAGCACCGCAACTACCGCAACTACCGCGACCACCGCGACCACGTGCCGTCGCCTGAAGCCCTTCACGTGGCCGGAGGAGTGCAGCTTCCACCTCCAGCTTCCGCCGCCACCACCACCACCGGTGAAAGCACGGGGGAACACCCCGCCCCGCCATTGGGTGCTCCTGCGGCCACCAGCAGCGAGAGGGGCCGGGGGGGAAAGGGGGTCAAACATCCGCACACACCGCACACACCGCACACACACGCGGGCAAACAGCAGATGGAAAGAAGTTCGTGCACGTGAAGAACATTGTGTGGAAAACGGTGCACGTCTCGCACAGCGCATTAGTTATGTTGTACTCCATCGTCGTACTGTACTGTAGCGGATGCATGCGATGTACCGAGTGGCCATGGGGGTTTTTAGTCTGCTTGGAGCGATTACAGTAGTGCCGGTAGATGCATGTTTTTGCATGAGTTCAAAATTCAGCTTACGTACACCTGCTGAGTAAAATTATTTTTCTGCAGAACGTTACATTACATTACAGTGCACTTGGCATCAACAGCATAGTGTGAGGCATCAACATCATGATATTTTGTTTTATGTTTTTTTGCTTTATTTATTATCCCTCCCGGGAGCGGCTTGGCGGGGGTTGCAGGTGGCGGTTGCTGGCGGTTGCAGGTGGTTGAAGAATATGCATGCACGTATGATATTATCTGCGACAGCTGGTCACTGGTGCAAATCTGAAAAACACAAAATAATTACTTGATAGTTGTTGTTGTAGTAGTAGGTATTACAATTGTTGGTCCGGTTGTTGGGCGACATGGCCTCCGTGCCAACGGTCAGCGAATAAAGAGATTGTCTCAAAACGGCGGGATCTGGTCGTTGAATGTAGGTACTTCACACATGTTGGATGATGGAGGGGGTTGCTTTGCATGTGCGTGGGCGTTAGCGGCACTTTCCTGCAACTTGGAATACATACACAACTGGTAATATAATAGTTAAACCGGCTCGTATGACATTATCTGCGACAGCTGGTCACTGGTGCAAATCTGAAAAACACAAAATAATTACTTGATAGTTGTTGTTGTAGTAGTAGGTATTACAATTGTTGGTCCCGCTGGGCGACATGGCCTCCGTGCCAACGGTCGGCGAATAAAGAGGTTGTCTCAAAACGGCGGGATCTGGTCGTTGGATGATGGAGGGGTTTGCTTTGCATGTGCGTGGGCGTTAGCGGCACTTTCCTGCAACTTGGAATACATACACAAACTGGTAATATAATAGTTAAACCGGCTGTACGGAAATACTCCACTCGCCAAACACACCTATTATGTCGGCCGCACTTGTTCGGCATAATAATCTGCATCGTACGTTTATACCTCTGCATCTGCTTGCGAGTCTACTTACGGCGGTGCGTAGCGTGTCTCGCTGGAGTTAATTCCGCTGGAGTAGAGATGCTGGAACGCTGACGTCATGGTTGTGGTGGTTGGTTGTGGTTGGTTGTGGTGGTTGTGGTTGGTGATTATGTGCCGCAAAAGCAGAGTTCTACAGTTGTTGATTGCTACCGCTCATTATTGCGCTCGCCAATGATCGGCCAAAAATTTATAATAGTAGTAGTTGCTGTTAGTTCTTTTTGAAAAGCTGTAACTCTTAGGTAAAAAATGATTCTTCCTTTATTTCTAACTCTAAAAAGGTAACCTCTTAGGTAAAAAATGATACTGCCGTACAGTCTCTATAGGGAAGAAGGCCAATGATTGCTACCGCTCATTATTGCGCTCGCCAATGATCGGCCAAAAATTTATAGTAGTAGTAGTTGCTGTTAGTTATTTCTGAAAAGCTGTAACTCTTAGGCAAAAAATGATTCTTCCTTTATTTCTAACTCTAATTTCTAACTCTAAAAAGGTAACCTCTTAGGTAAAAAATGATACTGCCGTACAGTCTCTATAGGGAAGAAGGCCAATGATGCCGTACAGTCTCTATAGGGAAGAAGGCCAATGATGCCGTACAGTCTCTATAGGGAAGAAGGCCAATGATGCCGTACAGTCTCTATAGGGAAGAAGGCCAATGATGCCGTACAGTCTCTATAGGGAAGAAGGCCAATGAACAAGGCCCTCAAGTCGTACGGCCTAAAGGGAAATCTATCCGTCACTGGCTCTACCTGCTAAGCGGAATCTGCAACAATTTCTTTTGAAGTATATGACAGCATATTGATCTTCCGCCTTGTAGCGTGCTAGATGCTGTGTGGTAAACCACTGTGTTCCGCGTCTGCGTCCATTTTGCCTGCCAAAAGTGGTGAACCAACTTAATCAAATGCAGATTTACAATGTCATAAAAACGAAAATGTAGGTAGTGCTGTTACGCACTTTTCGGCGGCGGCAAGATTTCGCACGGCATCATCGCACGACCGATCTGCGTCGCTGTTCAGCCAGTATTTCGCCCAGTAGATAAATAGAAAATACTGTGTATTACATATGACTTCTTCTTTTCACAATTTGTAAGATTAGTTTGGCTTCTTTTCCTTCGCCGTTATCGTTGTGATAGACTGATCCTTGAGTCAATACATTCATTAAATCCTTGGACTGATATTGAATATAAAGCTAGTAAATGCTGTCATTGAAGGTACAATCGCTGACGTTCAGAATTGTGGTCATGCTCGCCATGACCACGACACACTATGACGACGGGTGATCGCCTTAAGTCCGCGTTAGTTCGCGTAACGGTGCGAATCTTAGCGTTAGGTGCGAATGAGCATGCTTGTGTAACGCAAAGAGCTAACGCACAACGGCTATGGAAAAGCGGAAATCGGCCCTCCTGGCTAAATTTCTAAATTTTATAATTTTCAGATTATAAAGGTTCATTTGGAAATAAACTTCAATCCGTGCGTATGTTGAAACGCGAAGCATACGCGCCTGTGTAGCAAGGCGATACGCATGCGATTCCATATTGCGATTCGTGCGTGGTGGGGAGACAATGCGTAAAGCAATACGCGTCCAATCGCACATCAAACGCATACAGTCCGCAAGGCTATTCACATGCGAATCATTGTTGCGTTTCATGCGTATGAAGGCTGATTGCGTAAAGCTTAACGCGGCCTAACACACACCAAACGCACACATGTCGCAACGCAATTCGCATGCAAACAAATGTTGCGTTTCAAGCGTATGAAGGCTCGTTGCGTCAAGTTTACTGCGGCCTAACACACCAAACACACACCAAACACACACGATTTACTTTGATTAATCGCATGACATAACAATTCACATGCCATGTTTTATGTGTTGGTCGCATACTCAGTTCGTTAACCTTCACGCATCCTCATAAGAGAATAACATGCTTGGCAGCACTCAGGGGGCCCTTCTGCAAACGAGATCGCATCAGGAGCAGCCTTATATCGCACAACGATTCATCATACCATCAACAGATGCCAGAAAGGCGGCGGGACAGATGCCGCATGCGAACGCGCACGCAATTAGAACCCCGCTGGCTGTGAGGCAGTTGTGGGGACATGCCTGGGAGGCTGAAAGGGCTTCCAGACGCATAAATCGCATCAGGCACCGTCTTACACCGTGCCAACGATGTATGACGCCATCAACTATTTGCCGAAATGTGGCCAGGAGCCATCGTGCACCGCAACAATGATGCATCATACCATCAACTAGTTGCCAGAAAGGCGGCGGGAACGCGGCTTGATCAGTCATGATCGCTAGGCAACCATCATGGGGAAGGGATGTAAGGGTGTCCTCCTCTCGGATGGGTCGAACTACTCCCAGTGGCTCGGCGACTTAGGCGATTTCCTTGCAACATCCAAGTTGAAGACTACATCAACACCCGTCGCCTCCGGGCCGCAACGCCCAAGACGCCCTGGAGGAGGACGCACAGGCGCTCGGCTACCTGCATGTCCTGTGAACTGCCCATCAAGCAGTTGCTCAGGAATTGCCAGACCACCCTCGCCGCCGTGCAGCTCTTACAGCAACAGTTGCGTTCTGCATCCCAGGCCCGGCTGAGCCTGTTGGAGCCGCAGAAGCAGCTGAGCATGCGCGATGGGAAGACAACCACTGACTTCATTCAGCAGGCAGAGCAGCTCCGTAGCAATATAATTGTGGCCGGCGGCCAGTGGGACGAGAGCATGATGCACCACGCCATTCTCCATGGCCTGCCTCCGCAGTGCACCATCACCGTCGAGTTCACGATGAATCAGCCCAACTTAACGAACCCACAGCTCGTGCTCATGCTGCGTGAGAAGGAGAACAACCTTAAGACCCAAGCAAGCAAGACAAGCCTGGTGGGAGCTGTCGGCCCTGGCCGTGCTGCCAGTGGAATCGGCAGCACCGCTGGTGCTGCAGGCACCGTGGGGGCCGGCGACACCTGTCACTACTGCGGACAGCCTGGTCACTATGTTCACAAGTGTCCCGTTAAGCAGGCGGACGAGTCCGTTGGCCTTCACCGCAGCAACACATTCGAGCAGCTGCACACCGCCGGCAACATCAGTTGAGGCAGCTGCAACCGCCACCGTGACGGTGGCAGCAGGGGCACTGGCAGCGGCAATTGCGGTAACAGCAGGGCCGACGGAGCACGTGAATGTGGCCGTGCTCAATGCAGCAACAGCCACCGCAACGGTGGCGACACTGCAGGCGGCAGCAGTGGCAGCGGCTCGGGCAGCAGCAGAAGCAGCTCACACCAGAGCCGTGCCCCAGTGCTGGTCATCGACCGCAGTGGAAGCAGCTCACGAGTCACCCTCGACTCAGGCTCACCATACCACCTCACGGGTGACCGCTCCCTGCTGCACAACCATGTCCCCACCGGCGCGCCACAGCTAATCGGGTGGGGCAACATGTCGTGGGAACAGGGAAGCTGCACCTGCATACTCGTGATGGACACAATGTCCGGCTGCACAACGTGCTGCACATCCCCAGCTCGGGCCTCACCCTGACGTCTGTCGACTTCGTGAGAGGTCGACAGACCTCATGACACGCGGCTACTCGGTCATGTTCAGCATGGACAAGACAGGCTGCTGGTTCTTATGCATCAGCCTCCTGCACAACAGCCCGTCTATAACCGCATGGAGTGAGCATGGGCACTATGCATGGACGTGGACCTGCAGGTGCCGACCGACGTCACCGTCAATGCCCTCAGCACCACGGGCGACAGAGCTGGCAGGGGCCAGGCCGCAGGTAGCAGCGCTGGCGGAAGTGCCGCCACCATCACCAGCACCCGTGGCGGCAGCACCGCCGGCAGCCACACCGGTGGAGGCCAGCCGGACGGTGACAGCAACGGCAAAGGGCAACCAGGCAACGGCAGCCCCGGGGCCACTGAATGCTCAGTCGCCGAACTTGCGGCAGCACAGCACCTGCACTGCCAGTATGGTCACCTCGGTTACCGTGTGCTGAAGCAGCTGATCAGCAAGCAGCTGGTGCAGGGACCACAGGTCACTCCAGTGGCACTACGACAGGCGGTGGAGGCCGTCTGCGAGGCCTGTGACACCGTGAAGGCCACCGCAACCGCCCACCCCAGCCGCGGCAACCGGCCGTAGCACGCACTGGAGGTTGTACACTCTGACCTGTGCGGGCCCATGCCGACCACGGGCCGAGGGGGCGCACGCTACTTGCTGAAGCTGCTGGATGGTGCCGCTGGTCTGTCCGCCGTCCGCACGCTGGCCAGCAAGAGCCAATGGGCGAAGTGCTGCAGGACATGGTGACACAGCTGGAGGCCCGCCACCCGAACCACGCACGGGTGCACACACTGCACAGCGACAACGGTGGTGAGTACGTCGCCAAGCAACTGGAGCAGTGGCTGCACCAGCACGGCACCGCACACACCCACTCGGCACCGTACACCCCAGAGCAGAACGGAGTGGTGGAGCGACTCAACCATACACTCTTCGACCGTGTGCGGGCGATGCTGCATGACACAGCACTCCCGGTCAGCTATTGGCTGGAGGCTGCACTCTACACCAACCTCCTGTGCAATGTGGTCCCCTCTCAGGGCCGGGAGGCCACACCGTGGGCAGCTTATCATGGCATCCCCCCCGACGTCAGCCACCTCTACACCTTCGGCTGCCTGGCCTACATCCGCATCCCAGCCAGCCAGCAGGACAAACTCAGTCCTCGTGCAAAGGCGGGAACCTACCGCTGACCGGAGCACGGCATGGCCACCCACCGTGTCCTCCTCGAGGGCAAGGTGACCGTGAGCAGCGACGTCGTCACCTTCGATGACAACCGCCACGGCCTGGTTCACAACAGGCGGGCACCCTCTTCGGCACTAGCCCCCCCGGCGGCAGTGACCCCATCAGCGGCTCTACACCGCCCGCCATGCTGCCGACCCCAGCGGCTACCCCACCCCCGGCGACCCCAACACCACCCCTTCCATCGCAACACCCGCAGTCAACGGCAGTCCCTGCACATGCCACAGCCCCGGTCAGTGACGGCCTGCCAAACCGACAGTGGCGGCGGCGGAGAGTCGGGAAGTCCACCGCTGCTCGGGTGGTAGCGCTGACAGCGCTAAGTCTAACATGCCCGACGGCAGCGGCGGTGGCGGGGGCAACAGTGCGGTGCACACTGCCAACGACATGCTGGTGACGGCGGACAACCTGCAACCTGCCCAGTTTAAATGGGGGGGACTAACGGCTCACCTCGACTGTAATCACAAATTTAGATGCTTAATTCTCCATACTGACATTCTCCTTACACTTCGTCAATTGCTTATACTTTACTGTTGCAACAACTAGCAATGTGTGGGCAATTTGCACTGTACGACCAATGCAAGAAAACAAACCGTTTCAATCATTGGAAAAGGCACACAGCCCACATGCTTGCTAATGCCAGCCGATCAAAACTTTCGCCTACAGCTTTCCAAGAACAAGGGGCAGGAGAGAGGGGAAAGTGCGGGGAAGTGGGGCGGCAGCCCCACGACCCCGCACATTCCCCCCCAAGACCACCTGGCCACCGACATGCAATCATGATAGGAATGAGCGGGAGCCAAGGGAACATTTAAAAGCATGATGTCGAATTGGTATAAAACGGCCAAGGAAGGAGAGAAGGAAGGAACGGAGTGGGGACAATGTGCCGCGAGGAAATTCAATTAATCTACATCTCGCGTGTGGACGTGGCGTCGTCCTATACGGTTGTGGTGGGAGGTAGGAGGTACAGTAGTCGGCGTACAGCATCAGACATACCAGCTGCTGCAGTATCGAGAGCAGATGACGTACAACATCATTACATTCGATACACACACAGCGCCGCTGAGGATCTCTGCCATTTGTCAAATTTCAAATCTCATTTGTCTTTGCACTTTTGCGAGAGTGCTGTTGATGACCCCCCCCAAACGGCCAAACATGACCCCCAGACCGCACCACCATGCAAAGCTTATCGTCGGAAATCGAAACTCCGCACTGAAATGAATGAAACATATGTGAAGTAGAAGTCCCCAACAGGACATGGCGTAAAAGGACGGAGAAGGGAACCGCTATTCTTGGACCACATGGTGACGAGCAACTTGCCCAACCAAACCCAACCAAAGGGAAAGCCAGTAAGCAAGCAGTCAGAAGAAATAGCCACAATAATAAACTGATTATGGTATTGTGGTAGAAAGAAAGAAAGGTGACGTCAATAACAAATGTGTTGGGCTGAAGAAAGCATAGCAAAAAGATTAACAAAAGCAACTGATGCACAACAAAATTACGGGGATTGAGACGTGATTTATCAGCGATTGCGTGCACAAGTCATCGCCCAGCCTGAGGTAGAGCACAGCCCCCGCACGCAACCGAAGCAAAGCAAAGCCCGGGTCCAGTCCCTCGACTGCCCGGCAGCAGAAGAAACGCCTGTAAGGCATGGAGAGATGCCGCCAAAGAACAAGTCGGTTGCAACTAGTAACCCAACTAACAGATGCGGGACGTAACATACATGACATACATACAGACATGTATGCAAACGCAGACCCGCGGTTCCACTACCACCACCGGGGGTTACACATCACCAGCATCATACACACGTACGACCGGGGCAGGCCCCCTACAAACCCCCAGATGGTATCAGGTGAAGTCAGGTGTTATCCCACCAACACAAAAACACCCAAACTGAATGAGGCGTAATAAGCGCGACAAACGACCAGCGGCAACTAACTAGTAACCAAGAACCGACTCATAACGGAAAGCACCGAACGCAAAACCACCACATCAAGGATTTTGAGCAGTCGTCATTTAATTCGGAAAACACCATTCGAACAGCAGGCAAGGCAGCGGGTAGCTACTTTTCAACCCGTCCACCCTGGTTTAATGTGTAGATCCTGGCGGCACTTGTCTCCTCCTCCTCCCCCCCCTCCTCCTCCTCCTCTCCTCCATCCCTCCCCCCATTGGCCCGCCTGAACGATGGCAAGGAAAGGGCCCGGCCTCTCTGCTCTCTTACCCCCGTACGGCGGCATACGGGGCTACCTAGGTTAATAAGTCTACTTCTCTCGAAGGTCTGTCGCCTAGCGCCACCTAGCGTTAAGCCTTCAGCTGTACCTTGCACCTGCCAGCCTTTCTCGCGCAGGACCGAGACGATATCGATAGTGCCATAGCTTGTAACCACCAATATGATCATCACTATTACTACTATTACTACTACTACTATACTACTATACTACTATTACTACTATTACTACTATACTACTACTATTACTACTACTATACTACTACAGTACTACTACTACAGTACTACTACTATACTACTACTACTACTGCTGCTGCTGCCTCCTCGCTCTCGTCACCACTGCAGTAGTCCTCAGAACACATGGATTAATTATTAATAGCCGTCGTCTTTGTCGTAATGATCGAAGTGGCCAGCCAAGAAGCAAACTGCACATACATGCAGACATACATGCACCAGCTGCCCACAGCCGTAGCCACACCCGGTATGTGTCCTTCCATGTGCATCATAATGCCGTACATCTTCACTTGGTGTTGCTGATGATAATGATGATAATGGCCATGATGCCATGATGTCATTCTGGGTGATGAAGGCTCTCAAGGCAGGCACACAGCTCTAAGCAGATACAGCTGCAACCCACCCTTGCTTTCCGCCGCAAGCAAGCAAGCAAGCACCCAACCCACGTGCAGTATCATTGGCATAATGAATTATCACTGCACAGAAGCACTTCATCACCACCAGCATCTGGGGCTAACTGACTGAAGACCGCCGCCGGGGATCCCCTCTTAAGTTGCAGCGGTAGGAGCGACACACACACACATATACATACATATACACACACATATACACGCATATACACGCACACACACACATATACACGCACACACACATGTACACGGACACACACACACACATATACACACACATATACACAGACATACAGCATGTCTTGTCATGGTACACGACGGCTGTACAACCCAAAGCGACGTACGACAATTTAAAAATCAGTCAGCCTAGCCACACTTGCGGAGCTGTTTTTGCAGAGGCTTCACCCCCAATAAATAGAAATGGATCGTGAGACGACGATACGCAAAAGGCAATAAGGGAAAGCGGTAATAAGCACGTTCTTTTCCGGGTAGAGTCAAACTTGCGTGCACACCCATAATACGTTTCACGTCCGCTCGTCAAAACTTCCCAACCAACAAAACTGCCACCTCGTTGGCTCGGCTAGGCCATGGGCGCAATCCTTGGGCGCCATGCGCCGCATGCGGCAACAACAACACGGCGGCGGCAGTGTGATATGAGCCAGTCAGCCAGCAGCAGCAAAGCAGCAGCAGATAGAGGATGGCGATGAATGCAAGAATACTGTCACCACTAACCAGCCGATTGCGCTCCTCTTTCTTACGCACGTAGGCACGGTAGCGGACACCCAAGGTGATGGCCCTGACCCTCACCTTGATGATCATTCTCAACCCATGCCTCTTGCTTTACTCACGTTATGACAAGTCCTCTAACCAACATATGCAAGGGGCAAACTGCCCCAAAGTTCTCTTCTCTTCTCTTCCATCATCATCATGCATCGTCTTCCCCCGACCCCCCAACCTCCTTGGCTTGGAAACCGAGGGGGGAAGGGAAATTATCAACAGCCCAAGCCGAGCAAGCGCATGCGTATGTGATGAGCTGAAATGTCGATCAAAAAGGTGCATAAAAAATCAGTCCACTGTACGGGACGACGCGGATTTTTTTGCGACGTGGGAGCTTCTTCGCAGCTTTTTGCCTTGCTAATGGCCTTCGCCTGCTCGTTAGATAGCTGACTGGGTGAACGTCTTGCTTGATTGCCAAGCGGAATCTCTTCTAACTTCCATCCGACATGCGCATACCAGATAGATAGATACCAGATGCCCTCATAACCCGAAAAAAGTATGGACCGTAAAAGAATTGACCTTCAAAACATGTTTAACCGCCGCACTCGAACGTGATGACGCTGCATTGCAACGGACGAACTCATTAACGAGCCCTAACGAACCACCACCACAACCACCACAACCACCACAACCAACAACATCACCAACAACAACGAAACCGCGGCAATGAAGCAATTCGATGACCCAATTGCATCACCGTATATTTAACTAAAAGGCAGCGAGATTTGCTTCCACTGCCCTTCTGGGCCCCCGCGTATTCCCCCCGCCAGTCCTACATACATACAGACACAATCCCAAGTACCCACCTCCACTTCATCCCAACCAAACAACCACCCACTGCTCTCCCTCTCCCGCCCACTCCTAGAGAAGGCGGAACCCCCCACCGCTGCCCGCCACCACTGCTACGCAAGGGGAGGGGCGCTGCTGCTGCCACCCTGTCGTGTCGTGTCGTGTCGGGTTTTATCCCTCAAGGACCCCTCCGCCCCCCCCCGATAGTGACGTGGCTCTCCAATGGCGGCCGACCCCTCTACAAACAGATAACCAACAGCGGCCACCGACGGCCGCACCAACCTGCTCAACAAGTTACTCCCCATAACTGCAGAAGAATCACAATTATAATCACCGCCGTTCACGCTACTGGCCACGAAGTACGGGCGGGCTTGGAAATCGTTTTAGTTGTGGCGGCGGTTTGCGGCTCGGGCGGGGCGATGGAGGGCGCGGCGGTCGGCGAGGCGACGGAGGCGGCAAAGGCTTGCGCGCCGGAGGCTGGGGCGGCGGGGACGGGATTTCAGCAAACTGCAGGGCGGCCCAGAGCGACGGCGATGGCGTAGACGACAGCGACGATGACGACGGCAACGGCGACGACGACGGCGACGGCGACGGCGGCGGCGACGACGACGACGACGGCGACGGCGACGATGACGGCGACGGCGACGACGACGGCGACGACGACGGCGACGACGACGACGACGGCGACGATGACGGCGACGACGACGGCGATGACGACGGCGACGACGACGGCAACGGCGACAGCGACGACGACGATGACGGCAACGGCGACGGCGACGACGACGGCGACGACGACGGCGATGACGACGGCGACGAGGGCAGCGGAAGCGGCGCCTCAACAGTTAGTAGCGTACTTTGTAATGCAGGTTGTGGCGAAGGTGGCCGCAAGCGCGGTCGTGGCGGCGGCGGTGGCGGTTTCAGCCTGGATGTGATGCCGCCGATGTCGCTGTCTCCGGCAGTGGCTTCCCCAGCATCTGCGCCTACTGCACCTCGACAATCTGGATCCATAGCATCTGGTAAAAAGTCACAGTCGTCATCCAAGCCGTCATAACAGTTGGCCTCGGTGGCGGCAACGCGGCGGCAGATCCGTACGGCAGCACCGGCGGTCCGATCCCATGAATCAAACCGTACGACAAGGCTGCTGTTGACGTCGCGCCACGTGTTACCGACGCCGATCTCCCCCACTTGGACCGTCGCAGAGTACGGCATAGCGTCAGTCCCGCTGTACGTGTGCATCAGCAGGTATGGCACGTTGTCGTTCCAGAAATCCCAAGGTAAATCGTACGAGTAGGTGTTGGTGCGTGCGGAGATGAACAGTCGCTGGCCGTACGGCAGTCCGCCACCCGTTACAATGACGGAGCTGACCAGCGCGCCGCTCATCTGCGAGGGGACGCGTACGGCAACCGGACTGCCGTACGGAAGGCTTGCATCGTCCAGCCGTAGTAACGGCTTGCTGCCCCAGCCAACCTGCGGATGGCGTGTGCGTACGTATGCCGTGATGGTTGGATGCCGTGATGGCTGGAACGGATCTAAACCTTGACATGCACGCAACAGGCCTTTGCTTTTGTAGCCATCAACCACCCCCTGAATCCGGATCCGACTTTGGATTTTGTAATCCATTCGGCCCCCATAGCAAGCGCGCACGGACCCTCCGGCTGCTTCTGCTACTGCTGCTGCTACTGCTACTGCTGCTGCTACTGCTGCTGCTACTGCTGCTGCTACTGCTGCTGCTACTGCTGCTGCTACTGCTGGCATCCTTTCTTCTCCAGGGGATTCCCCTTGCTTCCCTTCCCGCCCAGACCTTCCATTAGATGGCCCCCAACCACCTCCAACCACCTTTCACCCCACATTTCATCCCACGCGGATGGCTGTTTGGCCGCCACGTCGCTCCTCTTGTCTGTCTGTCTGCCTGTCTGTCCCGCTGCCCAACAGTGCTTCACAGTCCTCTGCCGGCCCACATCGCATTCCCCCCGCAAGCATACATACATACATACATACGTACACGCACCAAAACCCTCCGCCTCCCTTTACACATTTCCTGCACATACCCACCCAGACCCCACACGCCGCGTACGACACACAACGGTACAAAGCAAGCCCCACTATCAGCCAGCCAGGCGCCAGTCCCCCCTGACTCGACACGTCGCCACCCGCCCGCACACCTGCCAATTATGCGGCGCATTGAGGCACCGAATGCCCTGACCGACGGACGCCGAGCCCATGGCGCATGTGTGGTCGCACTGGTCCCCCCAGCCCACTTTGCAGCCCCCGGGAACATTCGCATGCGCCATGCCGTAGTTGTGACCGATCTCATGGAAGATAACTTCCAAATCCGCAAAGTTGTCGCCGCTCCACCACACCAGCCCAGATCCCCAGTTGTTGACTGCCGTACGGTCCAACGACCAACGGCCGGCAGTTGCGGTGCCCGAGAAGCCGTTACAGCCTGGTGGCCAGGCAGGCCCGGACAGACGCACATACGTGTGCACAGTTGGGTTAGTCAGGTTAGTTCCCTTCTTCAGCACCCACCACCACCATCACCACCACCACCGGTATTCAATATGTATTCAGCCGTATCAAGGGCAGCGGCGGGGTGCCAATAACAACCCTGAGTCCGTTCTGGGTCGTTCTCGGTCAGATGTCCCTTTAGCCGGGTCGGCCCACCACCGCCCGTCCGTCGTCATGGGGATGGGGACGTATCCCCCGATAACGCATGAAAGGGAGGGAATCCTACTCCTACTTCCCACCCGGGAGGATTCGAAGCAGTGACCTTCCAGGGACACAATGCCAGGACGAGGTGTATAGGATGAATATGGATTATTTATATATTCAGTGGGTCCGAGCAGATCAATCACCGGTGGTGTCCACCTAACGGTGGCCGCATTACCCAATACACCCAGTGTACATGCCGCGATAAGGGGCATGTACACACGGCAACCCCCCTACCACGGCTCAGGAGAGTACCAGATAGAGACATTCCCCTGGCCCGCAGCTCCCCAAGGTGATATACCCCAAGTCCCACAGCGCGCTTGGATGGGCGGTTTGTTAGGGTATCGCAGGGATAAGGTCGCGCAGGGGACAGGACAGGCCTAGCAATGCGGGCACTACTGCCCCTATTAGAGGCAGACGCTCGCGCCCGATTACCATCACCACCGCTCACACTCTGGAAGGCACTGGGGACCCGGGCCCCTCGTGAAGTGCCCCTCGAGCTAGCTCTAGCCCTAGCCCACGGCCCCAGTTAATGGAACACACACACGTGTTTTTCGCATTGCATCACTGTTTCCTGCTGTTGCTGCTTTGCTCCTGTTTACGTTCTTAGCGCCCTCCACTCCCTTCCTCTTGTCACCAGCTGACTGACTGACTGCCTATCGCTCTGAATTCATGTTAGTGCTGGCTACGGTTTGCTGTCACCAACCACTACTTACTCTCCACTCACCGGCAACACGCGCCGAAAAGCCGCTAGGAAGAAGCAGCACCCTGTGGTGGTAGTCCCGGGCATCCACGTCGTGGGTTTCTGCCGCCCAGGCGTCCAGCCAGTAATGCCACTTCTTCATGTTGTCATCCTGGGTGCATTGGGAGGTTGTGAACTTGCCTCCGCTGCTGAAGGGCTGGGGCTCCCTCAACGTCCCGTTGCAGGGAACCGTCACGGGCCCCAGGACCCGGATGTTCTCAGGTAGCAAGCTGACCTGGCCGTAGCTGCACGAGCTGAAGTAGGCTGCCAGAGAGCGTTTGCGCCAGGTCCATTTGCCGGTTAAGAGCAGGTCGGTGACTTGCTGTGTGTATTGGATTCATGGGTTGGGGGCATTGGAAGTTGGTAAAATCGGGTGGGGTTGGAATGTGCCACATAGAACATGCGCATGTATGTATGTATGTACGTATGTATGTGGGGTCTTCTAGGCTTCTTTTGCGTTCGTCGACATCGGACGGTGTCCCGATGGGGGTGATATCGGGTAGAGGCGCCGACCGGGTCGGGTCGGGTCGGATCAGATCAGGTCAGGTAGAGGGTGATCCCAGTACGGCATGGCAGTACATTGCAGTTCCTGATGCGGCCATGAGATGACACACTGGGAAGTCGGACGCGGTATCCCCACCAGGACATCAACCAACATCAAACCACCCACCAACTAACACTCAATAACCGAATCAACCAACCAGCCTAGCCAGGTCATACCGCACACAGCCGCCCATTAAAGGATGTAACAAACGCGTGTATCGCACCTCTGTTGTGACTGAGGCCGGTGTGTCATATCCGCAGAACGACGCGATGTACACCAAGATCCGGAGGGACGTGGGGGTGGTGATGGACTCTCCGAGAAGCGCCCGCTGCCGCTGCCGCTGTTGGGGCCGCTCCTGATGCTGGTGATGCTGCTGGTGATGCTGGTGCTGCTGACCCGCCTCCAGCATCCGTCGCTGCCGCTGCGGCTGTTCCTCGTCCTCCCCCTCCTCTTCCCCGCCATCATTACGCAGCAGGCTGGGCACCGTGCACGAATACATGACACCGTTCATGATCTTGTCGTACGATACGCTGACCAGGGTGCCCAAGGGAATGACGCCGCCGTCATCTGGCGGACCGGACATGACGTCAGCACAGAAGACCAGTCGGTATACATTATTCCCGCCGGGCTGTTGGTTGATGTAGCAGCTGGGGACGTCCTCCAGCTCCAGGCAAGAAATGATTCCTGATGGCAACGAAGGGGGGAAGGAGTTGGATTCGGTTTGTTCAGTGGCCAGTGGGTTGCTGGGCTGGTTTTTAAGGGGAGGAAGTACGGGTGGGAAGAGGCCGCTGATTGATCCACTCACGCGACAAGGCCCGAGCACTGGGGAGAGGAGGGGCATGGGGGATGGATGATACATGCATTACACTGCATGGAGGCGAAAGAAACGTAGCGTGTGCGGGCTTGATGAAGGTTGCGTTGATGAAGATAACCATTTTTACATTTGGAAGCTGTGTATGCCGTCCGTGTGTGTGTGTGTGTGTGTGTGTGTGTGTGTGTGTGTGTGTGTGTGTGTGTGTGTGTGTGTGTGTGTGTGTGTGTGTGTGTGTGTGTGTGTGTGTGTGTGTGTGTGTGTGTGTGTGTGTGTGTGTGTGTGTGTGTGTGTGTGTGTGTGTGTGTGTGCCGCTCTTTTCTTCCGGTCAACAAAGCAACAACCTGAGGATACGTCATCTGTTTGAGTATTTTGAGCTGGAGACGGGCGGTACTGGTACACGTTTTGGACAAAACTTGATGATTCCTAAAGTCTGAAACCCAAGGGAATATACCGTCCAGGAAGGAAAAACCCAACCCGAATTTCAGGCCGTGCATGTGGGAGGCTGCGGCTTGCCGTAATAGGGGGGGAAGTGGGAGAAAGCTAGCTCAGCAACTGAAAGGCTATTTAGTATACGACAGCTGTAGCCGATTGTAGCCCCCGTTTGCTCAAATCCTTTCCTGGTCAACCCGGGAATAATAAGATAAGAGTCAGCATTTGCTGCTCAGCACGAGAAGTTTTACAGGTCCAACATATGGGAGCTTGCCCTGCGGTTGAACGGCGTTAGCTTTACAGAACCGGTAGGGTATGTCTGTCGACTTTAAAATAAATGGATCAGGAATTTAGCCAAATATTGGCCTTCGCCGTTTGTCTAGATCCTTCATCATTTCCCCCTTTTTCTCCGTCTGTTGCGCACGACTGGGCGTACCGCTCAAGGAATAGAAGCAAGGAGAAGCTGAATGCAAAAACGAGTCTGACGAGCAGTTTTTGCTTAGGTTACAGAGTCAGCAAACTTACCAGTGATATTACCGGCTGGCCGATTATTTTGGGTTGACTGGCTGCGTGCGCCGGGCTGCGGCGTCACCAAAAGAAGCGCGGCGAGCAAAGGCGCAAGAAAGGATGCCACCACACACGCAGTCATCGCGTCTTAGCAGGGTGTGAAGCGTGCCTGTCCAAAAACTGAGCAGTAGTGAGTGCGATGGAATGCCCTACAAAGGGCTTACTTCTATAAAAGTGCCAAGGCCGAGCTACAGTTGCATGATATAAATGAAGCAATAAATTATGATCATGTAGTTATTTTTGTTAACATGAATTCCGGGCCGTGGGCTCCGCATTATTAAGGTTGTAATTCAGTTGTGTTCGGTTAATTTCGTTGGTGGGCGTTCCCGCCCACCCCGATGGTGGGGGAAGCTTGATGTCCGTGACTGCGTAAAGGAGGTCGTTTATACAAATATGCAGGAATCTTTGGCATACATTCAGGTTCAATCCTAAGGCCTTTATTGCCATCCCTTAACGTCCTCTAATGCCATGGGGGTATGACAGAATGACTTCGCATGGCCTTTTCTCACACATAATGACTAAAGATAAATAACGACTATACGAAAGGCGCAATGACTGTGGTTGCTTCTATCAGAACCCCGGGGCGGAATTCGCTCCATGGAAAGCAAGTCGCTTTTTATCAAAAGATCATAGAAATTCTTGAAACAACCATATAAAATCGCTTCTTAGCTGGCGGGCTCCACATTAGCGATGGAGCCAAGGCATGAGAGCATTTACATGCCTCCTAGGAGGCCTATCGATGAGGACTATGCCAAAGATGTAAATTACTGCGCTAGTGTAAATTACTGCTTCCAGATGAGAAGCTATCGGGAAATGTTTGAATCCTTCTGTGGTACGCGGCTGGGCGAATTCTCTGGTGAGGTGCTGTGGCGGGTGCGAAAATTGGGGCATAAAGATAACATTACTTCTAAGAACATCTGCTTTGAAATTTTCGGATGAACACGTGCGACCAGTTGAAGCTCGAAATATGATCTGGCGGGCTATACCTCCGTGAGAGTGAAAGAGCTGTGGATAAGGTTTAAATTTTTTTTCGGTTGGTAACCTTATCATTGGCTAATACGAAGGTCGTCCGTACTGCAGGGCAGGTCAAACCCCTCTTCAGACGTCCTGCTTCGCCTCTGGAAAGCTATGATTACTAAAATCGCGCGTTCCAATAAGCGTCTTTGCACGTGCCATGATCGACAAACAAACTGCTCGTTCATTATTTCGTGAACAGCAAATCGGCACAGCTACAGCAGCGGCACCAGCCCAGCAACGGCCGGCACTCTCAGGAAGTCCCTATCGTTTTTCCTGAGAATGTTTAAACTCGAAAACACTGCAAAACTACTGTGAAACTTCTTGAATTTTTTTCCATTACCCCTGCTTTCCAGTGCCGCTGGCGCCAGCCAGTGTGTTAAGCCACAGCATGCTCGTTGTTCACGGTCGCACCTTGCAGTCGGGGATTTGACCAGTCGCTCGTTAACGCACCGACAGGGTTTTAGCTCTGTGCTCTGTACTTATTAGCTCTGACAGATCGCATGCCTTTGTGGTGGGCGGAGATCATCTGTCATCAATCCTGTCCTGTGATTGGTGTTAAAAAAAGGTAAATGGCGCCAATCGCGCCAAATAATTGAAGCCCCGATGATTCTATGATTCCCAATCCTACAACAGTCTGCGTACAACAGTCAAGTACGCAGATTTCGACTCGCAAGTTACAACGTCGCAAGGCAGGACGGAGAGAAAGAGCCGCATCCGCAAGGACGACGAGGAAACGTCAAAATATGGGCTGAAAGGATGATTTCAAGGTGCCTTTATCGGGAAAAGAAACCTAAAGCGCGGTGAAGGAAATGGAGCGTTCCTATCGCAGTAAGCATTGCGATCTGCTGGAAGAGTTGCTGAAGTTTATAAATGGAAGTTAAACCTTGGAAAATATTCTGATGCTCGGCATCGCTAAGCGCCCTGGCCAGCATTAAGTTTCGACCCACAACGGATATCCATCAAGGGGCGCACATGCGACCAGAATTTTAACAACGCTCATCATACATAGTCGTACATGGTTGCGCGGTGTAACGTTACGCCCGCCGGCCCCATTATTCTCCTCGAGAGACGCAAGTCAAAAAATAAGAAGCGACACGAACAAGATAACAAAACGCGTTGGGCAATGAGTGTATGACATGAAAATGGAAGTTCGGATATTTATTACTTCGGAAACGGTGCAAAGGAAGTTAAGAAACGGCCGCCTGTCTTCTTCAAGTCGGAGACGAACATTTCCCCTTAATCTGGATTACAAAGTGCCAGGACATTTGCAAGATTAGCTGATGTACTGGTGTGCGTCGCCGTCCTGCAGTCTCATGCCCGGTCGTTAGCAAGTAGGTAAAGTGAGGATTAGTGATCGGATGCACAGAGAGAGAAGCTGCACACGACAATCCCACAATCCCTTAGGAGAAGAGACATCAGCACCTTCGCATCTAACAGAAACTGGCAGTTAGTAAGTTACAACGATGTTTGGTTTCTAAATTAGTCATCATTTTTAGAACCTCTCCCCGACTCTCAACCTCTCTGGCAGGCAGTTGCACATCACGGTGGTGATGGTTGTAGCTGTGGCTGGCACTGCGTTTCTCAATCACTGCTCCCAGTACGTTGGCTTGCCCACCTAGAAGGTGGGCAAGTACCTAGATGTTGGATGAAATGGACGAGCATGCTAGGACTGAGACACAATTACTCTTTGCGCAATCCGGAAGGAACGCCGTAAAACAAGGCGCTGCGTTCGGGGCTTTGGCGCGGTGTTATTGAATAATATGGAAAGTATGGTAAAATGAAGAGCGCAGAAGTCCGAAAGATGTGCAGTGTAAAGGAGTGGCCGAGCATATGGCGGTTACAAAAGTTCTCATGACGCAGGCATATGGGATGTGACAGCCGAAAAAATGGCAAAGGGAAGCGTCAAGTAAAAAGAAGAAATGATAAAAAAAGAACTAGCAGTAATGAACGTTTTGTACGAGAACTGCAGGAAGAGGAGTTGCGCATTAAAACCGGGCTGTGCGTCTGCAAAATTAATGAGCAAAGTATTCACAGTAAGGCGAGGAAGAGCAGGAGAGATTGTAGGAAGCGGAGGAGAGAGTATAGGAAGAGGAGAGGAGACGCCTTCAGGGTAAGCAGTGTGCGGAAAGAGAGGAGGGAAAGGAGGGAAAGAAGAACGGGGAGGGAGAGGAAAGGGAGGACATGAGGGTGAAGAGCACGTTCAAGATCACCTGCACCACAGCATCGCACAAGAACCTGGTGATCGGAAAAAAACATGATAAGGTCTCACCATGATTACAGTAATTGTCGTTTCTTGATCTTGTCCTGTTTCATATTTGTTTCTTACTTTCTCAGCTTCATTAAATTCAGCCTCCTGATTGATGTAAGAGCTTTTGCCCCAAGGAGTACATGTAAGGAAGCTATGAAGCATAAATATGGTATCCACAAGCCAGATTTGCGTAATCATCCATTTGACTTGCTGATGTTACCGAAATTTTCACGTATTCTGAAGATCGATGGATTAGCGAATGTGTGTGTGTGTGTGTGTGTGTGTGTGTGTGTGTGTGTGTGTGTGTGTGTGTGTGTGTGTGTGTGTGTGTGTGTGTGTGTGTGTGTGTGTTTTACACCTTGAGTTGCTTTACCTTCCGAAACGGGTCCACATGAGCCCTGAGGGCCAGTCCAAGAAAGATTACTTTCACCATTATCATTCCACACGAAGGAATATTGCATGTGCTCCTCATGTTCCACGGTTTGCAGACCCTCTGCCCAAGTGGGATCCCCTTTAAACTCTATGTGCCTCTAGCGGCCAGCCAGCAATGTGAACGAAAGAAAAGGTGTTAGCAACCGACGCATTATGACAGGGATATACATCCTGGCATGCATGCGGCGACCAGCTCACCCCGGCTGCTTTCGCAAGCGGCAAACCCATTCAGTGTTGCATTTAGCTATCTTCATGATAACCGGGTTGCTTTCATGCGAGGGGAAAACGTGTGGAACTGCAGACAGTCTCATGGTTCCATGCCGACATGAGTTGGTGACGGAGCTCAGAATGGATTGGACCCTCCGGGCAAATGGGTCTTCCGGTGTGCCACTTTACCTACCTAGCTGTTATCACTTGTAGCCTCCAGCAGGTTATCCATCCCACACATCAAGAGATGTAATCAACCCATAAAGCAAAACAGCTTGGGCGCCCAACCATCTGCGAGCTTCCCCCCTGTTAACTGGTGAAGTGTTGTTCGGACAGCTCTCGAAAAGACCTCCAGTTAATGCTTTACTTTCACGGCACGGCACGGTTGTGGATCGCGACAGGGCTCCGTCCAGTGTGTCAGAGGTATCCAGACTTGTAAATGGTGCTGTTGGCCACGTCGACTGTCCTGCACTTAAGTCCCGAGTGATTTTCGGCCTTGCAAGTCACCTGTTCACCTGTGATGTGCGTTCTACCACCACATGTAGGAGTACGTCCAGCGACGTGCCATGCAGCTTTTAGTGAGGATGGGCCCCCGGTCCTTGTCGGTGCTGAAGGCGGGGCGTGAGGAGGCTATGTCCCCTTGGGTCGATGCGGATGAACTACTGCGGTTTTATGTCCGCTGGGGCGGCGTCCCGCGCTTCGTCTTGGAATGTGCAAACGGTGATGCATTCATTCAGGAAGATTTTGACAAGGCGTTAGCAGTAGTAGCAAGTGCGGAGCTGACATATAGGGTCAAAAGTCCTTCCGATGGTGGAAGGCATTGCGCCCCTAGTTGATGGACGGTGGTGACCTGGAATAAAGTTAACCTGCGAGCCGACCAGGAATGGAGTTGGGCCGCTGTCGACCCGGCAGATTCCGTTGGATGCTGGTGGTGGGTGCGGAACCTGAGCGATCCACTAAAAAGTTGACTAGGGTGACTGGATTCGGGTGCCCCGAAATACCGGGGAAGGCAGGGTTTCGCAGGGTAGCTGCCACGGGCGAAGATACACCCCCCGGTTTCACACATCATATAGGGCAATGGCCAATATTGAGGCCGCGCCAGCTGTCAGTCACAAATTGTTCGAAGTTGATTCCCCGCATGTTGCTTCGGAAGTCCCTTACCTCGCGCGTCTCGAGGTGGTTGTGGTGATGGTGTTGCTGCAGCTGCCGCAGCTGTGTGTGTTCATGGTAGCCACCAAATATTAATTGCAGCGACTAGGTCGCGGTCGGAGGCTGTGATACGTGTCCATGGCTTTACTCGGCGTATGCACCATGGCACGATGCCGTGATGGAGCTTGTGGACATCAGAATTTGCTCTCAGGATGGAGCCCAGTGCTCGAGGGGGCGGAGGTTAGGGGCTAGGCCTACCTAGCTATAGGCCGGTGCGCGGGGCACCAGCAGTGAAGGTATTCCCACGCATCGTCCATCACCCCATTAATATGGTTTATTTGTAGGGTCCCCCACTAGCCCCCTGTTTGCCTATTGCCTATTGCCAATCAGTATGCCGCCGTACTACCGCTGTATGAACTTGCACTGGCGCCCTCCTCCTTATCGCCATCATCCACGTCACAAGTTTGGTCTCCCCGCGGGGGGGGGGAAGATCGTTTGAGTCGGCGGTTTGCGCTTTATGGTTCGGGTTAGGGCCGGGCTGCTTTTGGGTCGCCGGTGAGACGTGCACGATGTAACACATGGACACACACGCACATACCTGGACATACATACATGCACACATACGCACATATACACAGAGGTACACACGCGCGCACAGAGACACTGTAGTAGCTGGTGCACAGTACGGCTCTACAAATACGCGCGAAGCGCGACCACCACCAGCATCTCGAGAGGCCTTTTCAGCGGGGCCAGCTGCTACAGACACAGAAACATACAAACCATTATGACAAGAAACAGCATTCAGCAGCAGTTGCAGCCATCCCGGGTTACAGTTACGAAAGTTTGTAACACGAATCCGTACAATGGATTCTGTTGTACGGCATGTCCAAGGAGTTCCATAACAGCGCCTTAGCCCCCGCTCCTATACAGACCAACCAACAATTCGCGAGTCGAGACGGTGTGGCAGCGGTGTATTAAAACCCAGTAGCGACGTCTGAAACGGCACACACAGACACGTAGTTGGGAATGAAGCGTGGGCTTCAAAAGTTGAAGAGTTTTAGTTTTGAGTAGGTTGTGGAGCTGCTGCTGCTGCTGTGAGGTTGAAGAGGAAGTAAAGAAACACAGAGGCGGAAGGAAATAAACCCGTATATATAAACCAACTCCACGTAAACCCACCCCCCACCCCCCACTCAGCGGAGGCAACCGAGACGCGGAAGAAGCGGGAAATGCCGGGAGGAGTGTCCATGTGTGGACACCATGTGCACGGGGGAGCTCCCCGGCCCCATGGGCGGGGGGCTGTCGGGGGCCACACACACCCCGCTGACACTCCCCCATTGCACCCAGGTCACCAACCGCCAACCAATACCCGATTGGGTCCCGGGGAACGAACCCCAACGAAATCCTAACGAAACGTAACGAAGGCAGGCCCGGCTGGCAGCCACCCCCGTACATCATGCCACCTCCCTGCATGCCCCCACCCCACCCCTGCCCACCCCGCCAGCCTTATCCACGGCAGTTCGTGTATGGACATCGTATGTTGTGTTTATATGTATGTGTATATGTGCGTATGTATGTATGCCACGGGGTTTGTCTGGGGAGGTGCTATTCCTGACACGGAGGCCCTTTCATCTTCACCGCCCAATACCCCCACCCCTCTCCTCCCCCCCATCTGCACATAGCTTGATGCCTTGCTACACCCCCTCCAACCCCCCATCACCTCCACAGGTCGAAAACACCCCCGACCCCGAACCCCCGAGCTACTGTTGCTACTGCTACAACCGCTGTGCGTGCTGACGTAGGCAGTGCTCCTGATTAACTAACCAACTAACCAATTAACTAGGGAAAGAGAGGACAGAACATTGACGTGAGCACCACATACATACATACATACATACATACATACATACATACATACATACATACAGATGTGCGAACATAAATTGTGCCGCATATTGTGCCTCAGCGTAATACCTGCTAATCCACCCGCCGCCGGTACGCTCATGTCTGAAGCACCCCCCTCAGCATCCTCACCGCCGCTATATCCGAACCCGGCCCGCCGCTCTCGCCTCCCCCCCTCCCTTCCCCCCTACCGGTCGTAATCTCCAGTCGGCCTCCCGTACCCCCTTCCCTTCCCGTTCTCCCGTTCAGCCCGTACGGCTGTACGGCCACAGAGACGACGGACGAATCAAATTGAGAGGTTATCAGGCAACCCCGACGGCGGGCCCCCTCCCCCTGTTCCCATCCCCACCACTGCCAGCCTCCGCACTCATACATACAGACTCACACACACCGCCCGCCCCATGCAGGTCTGAAGGCCTACCTCCCACCGGGCTCCTAAGACCTCCACAGCTGGCCCCACCCCCACCCCCATCACCGTAACCAACCCCTCCTCACACCTCACACCTCACCTCCACCCACCGCCATTCGGTTCGTCACTTTTCCTCCCCCACCCACCCAACCCCCCAGCCATTCGCTTCCCCCGCCTCCAAATCTTCTCCCGAACCTCCTGCTCTGCCAAACACACACACACACACACACACACACACGCACGCACGCACAAATTCAGCGCATGCACACGTATATACACATGTCGTACAACACACCAACACAAAGTCATTTCCGGAAAGGCACCCACTCGATGAAGGAGTCGAATGACAAATTGAACACCTCCGCCAGCTCGCAACACAACCGACAGAAACTGCCGTGTGCTGGCGCGTTGACTGTACGACAGGTGGGGGAGCAATACACAGCTGCCTGACACGTTTCACACCGGGGGGCGGCTCCCCCGAGTGGCGCCACATTGGCCCCGCAGGCGGCACAGTTGCTCTGTCGTACAAGAAGGGAGGGGGGCCGGGGAAAGGGAAGGCGTTGGGGTTGGGTTCGGGGAATGGGAAGTACGGAAAGATGTACTGCGCGGGACGCAGGGAGGGGAGGGGAGGGGAAGTAGGGGAGGAAAGCGTCCGTCTCTAGCTACTGATCTTTTGTCGTGTGAAGCTAGCTACCTCTTCGCGCAAACCTTGCTCGTACATCCCCCCAACCCCCCAAAACCCTCCTGACCAGTACCACGCACAAGGCAGTACAATGTCGTACAGTCCCACCCGCCCACCTGTCGGTCAAAGTACAGCGAGGCGGTGAAGAGCAAGGTGTCCAGGTTCATGGCGATGACCTTCACAAAGTTAAGCTCCTCAACCTGTCGAGTTGGTTGGCCGTTGTTAGTTGACAGCTGGGCAGTTACAGCTGTAGCTGGCACTTTAAAAAATGGCAAGTGAGGTTTTCGCAAATTGGAAAGCGGTTCACAAGGTGGTGCTCATACGAACAGTTTCGGTGCGGCCATTTAAATAATTTCAAAGTATTCCACACGCAATTGCACTTCGTACGACATGCAGAAGAAACCTCCCACCCCATCCAAGCTCTTGGCTGTAGCTCTGAGAGCTACGGCGGTAGGGATTACACTGCTGTTGACGACTCGACTTCCCGCTTTTAGGCTTTTGGCCGTTTACGCCCCCACCCCCACCCCCTCCAACGCCCCCCCCACCCCCTCCAACGCACACACACACACACACCCTCGCCACCCCCCACCCACCCCCCCACCTTGATCGCCTCCGTGGCCAGATCCGAGAAGAAGCACCTCATGGCGTACCGTACAAACACGGTGTGCCCCACGCGCAGGTCCTCCATGTTGAGGGAGCCCGAGGTGGGGAAGAACAAGATACTGCAGGGATGGGAGGGGAAGGGAGGGGAGGGGTAAGAAGGGGTTTTGGGGGTGACGCACTCCCCCGGTGG
>NW_003307621.1:385483-407798 GCF_000143455.1 Volvox carteri f. nagariensis
GGGAGGGAGGGAGGGCGGGTGGGGGGGAGGGGAATGACGCCACGGGGACCGGAGCTGAGGGCAGGCTGAAGAGGGAAGGAGGGAAAAGGAGTTAAGATGTTAAGGGTGCCGTGTTAAGATGATGGTGGTGTTTCTACCATCAGCTAGCTCAGAACTTGGCGTGCTATTGACGAGGGCTGCGAAGGGTGAGGGGAGAAGGTTGGGAGGGGCCGCGGGTGGGGCAGAGGGGCAGGGGGCCGTGGCTGAGGGGAGGAGGAGGAGGGGGGAGGAGGAGGTTGCGGCCGATTGGGCGCAACCTGAAAATGATTCGTTCTTGGTGGCGCCTGCAGCCACTTGGTTGGCAAACATGCAAATGATATCAATCACTGACGGGTGTCCGGGAGAAGTATCGTACATTGATGTGCTTTGGGGGTGGGTCTTTTAGGGGGCTGGGAAGGTTGATGTGCCGTACGCCCAGTGCGCGATCATTACTTGCAGCAGTGTACGTTTAGCAGAAGAAGAAGAAGATAGATATGCCCAAGGATTCTCAAAGATGCTCTGATGATGAGTCGGTATGTGTGTCTTCAGGGGTCGTCAGAAACAAATCAGGTTGCAGAACAGCATATGCATGGACAGACAGACAGACAGACAAACAGATACCCAGACGGATAGATGATATAGATGGAGAGACAAAAACTAGATGGAGTAACAAGACTCCCTCCGGACTACCCGTGCCCCAATACTGGTGCCCTGGAAATCAAAGAACGGCTGATGCCAGATGTACGACAGTCAAACAGTCGATGAGAGGAGGGAAGCAGGCGAGCAGCAGGCTTGGACACACCACAAGGAGGATACCCCTTAGGTGGCCCCTTAGGGTGCCCCTTAGGTGGCCCCTTAACTGCGGCGGGAGTAGGAGGAGTGCTCGGAAGGATTGCCAGCTAGAGGGGCTTGTCTGCGTTCGTCTCTCGGTAGCCCTCGGTGGAGCTGAGCCCACCGCGGGCTCCAGCAATTCAGTGAGAGAGAACAGCAGTGGGAGCGCAGGAAGCACCATATCCGTGGTGGACAGGGGGGATATGAAAACAAGAAAGGAAGGACAGGGCCACATCACCACCACACAGGACCTGTGACTCCATTGAGATAAGCGGCAGCACATCGATGATGATTTCTAGCTTTGCTTTTGGAGCGGGTTTTGGAGTGGGCTTTTTCCTTGGCTCCCGATTGACAGTGGTGCGTCCCCCGTCTCCGTTGCCCATTCCATTTGATCGCAGTGCTCCCTTTGGCAGGTTGGGACTCTGCTGTTGGGTTTCCATTCGCTTCCGTAGCCGAGAGGTACGATGGAAGTACGACAACAGCTCCATAGAGCGGAGCAAAGACCAGAGCTGGCTTCCTAGGCGCCTGGTAACAACGCCGCAAGCATGGTTCCAATGCCTACCATGAGGCCAGCGCAGTAGATTATGATGAACAAGGTTGACAGGCAGCAAGTGTCCGCGCCGCTGCCGATTCAGTCGGCTGTCAATGGGTGACAAGGGCGCCCTGCTGTAGTGTATAGCTATCTAGATAGTCGAGCGTCAACTAGACAGCATCCATATTGCGCAAACACGTCTTGACGGGTAGCCTAGGCCAGATTTTACTTCAAGGCGCGGGTCGGCGTGAGAAGCGAGGCGGCGTTCTGAAGCTCGTATGACAAGGTGTTAGGCATGGTAGGCAGGTAGCAAATCATCCTCGCGCAAAGGCGCTGCATGCGGCCGAAACTGTCAAGGAGAATCAGTTACCTTTTAACAGTGTACGACCCAGATGAAAAAGTTTTCGTGGGCCACCTGAGACTACCCTTTACTTGCGTTTGAAACGTTGCATGGTCAATGTTCCATGGTCGATACCAACTCACTCTCTTAATGACCACGAGACTACGCCCTTGCGCTCCGAGGCATTATTGCGCAATTGTGTCGGTTCCGCTCATAAACGGGAAGGTAGCTTTGCATTATAAGCCGAATCCAAATTGGAGTAGTTTGCGATAACAGCTTTGACCCTGCCCCTCTCGACTTTCCCAGGTATACCTACATAGTGCGTAGGGCAAGGCGTTCCGGCGGGTCAGGGCTCATTCTGCGCACTCGCGCTGTTAACACCATTATCTTCCACTGCTCTGTCATTGAGCAACCCCGAGAGCAGTATCACGCATGCATTTCAGCCACCTCAGCGAACGCTATCGCAGCGACGGGTGTCGCCATGGCGCGCGCGTAGCCCATGGTGGAGTGTGCAGCACTACTACCAGGCACCTTCAACCCCATCGCATTTCCTTGTGCACAACAAAAACCAAAACAGCAACCCAAATTGCTGCGCTGGGACCTGGTGGCGGCAAAGGACCTGAGGTGCGCAAACCCCGCCCCGCGTGGGTGCGGTCCGTAGCTACTTCCGGGATGTGCTACCTGCCCTCCTGCCGGGGCGAGCCGTGAGGGGAATAAAAAAATGGCTCCGCAAACCCTCAGATTTTGCAATCAGATAGACCCAGATGCGAAATTCAAATGTGCAACGACGTCAAGGACGTCGATAGCCTGGAGTCAGAGCAGTCCTTAAACCACCAAAACAAGCGGAGAACGATAAGTCGACGAACGAAAGGCCAACGTATCAAAATAGGAAGATCAAATAACGGGAGTTCGGATTACGGATTGGGTTAATTTCCACGTATGGGGAGGACCCGAATGAGGCCGTACGAAAGATTGAAAGGTATGAGCTGGGGTAAGGGAGCCCCCCGGTGCTTTGGGGCCATTTCTGTTCATTCGGGCTGGCCGAGTGTGGGTGAGTGAGTGAGCTAGATGAGGAGTCCGAAGGGGAAATGTTCCCGAGGGGTTTGCGGGAAGGGGGATCCGAAATTTAAATCAACAACTCCTCTGGCACACACACACATCCGAGCCGCACGTAGAACAAAGGACTTCAGGGAGGTTGGGAAGTCCCGCGGCGTTTTGGCGGCCTGTCCAACCTGTCTGTCTGTCTGTCTGTCTGTCTGAACACATGTGCACTAGCGTTTTTGCTGCTCCTCGTACCTCTATTTCTCGCACTCCTCCTCCTCCTCCCGCTGCTGCTGCTGCTGCTGCTATTAACTTATTTACTTATAAGTTGCTGCCAGTGGGTAACATTAATGAACTTCCTGCCCCTATTCCGCCCGAAGTGGGAAGTGTGTGTCTGTGTGTGTGTGTGTTTCCCTTTCTTAGACACGCACCCCACCCCCCGGTCCTCTCTCTTTGGCCCCCGATTTCACTTTCATCCCCACGTCATCCCTAGGACGCTCTGAAAAAGCTCGCACAGGAAGCGGAGCGACATGCTCACCAGCTCATTGACTGTCTCACCCCCAAACAGGAGGTGAGGTGCGGGCCGTGGTCCGTGTTGTTGAGTGTGTGTGTGTGAGAGGGGAGTGGCGCCCCAAAGAATTCTCGGGCTCCGAAAGGAATGTGAGGAACTTGGCAGGGATTGAGGACTCAGCAGTCGGGTCTTACAAACAGTGACAACTCTGATGGGATGCTTTCCAGCGCCTAGGTCAGGATTCGTGATAAGGTTTTAGCGCTCCGGAAGCCGGAAGTCGAATAGGCCGCTACGGATGATGCCGCCCTGCTGAGCCCCACACCGAAGCCTCACTTGGCCGATCCTCCCCCTCAATCCCCCCAACCCCCAGTACGACTTCGCAGACGTGACTCTCATCTTCATTTCCACCTTGGCCTTCATGTGGCTTGCTGCCGGGCTGTACCGCGTCTACGTCTTTTCGTACTTTTTGGCGGCTAGTACGCCGTAATGTACGGAGATGAAGGATCAATTGAACAATCGGAGCCTCTGAAAAGGATGATGTAACTCCCAACTAACTCTCAACTGTCTGAAAGGGATGATGTAACGCCCAACAAATTCAACTGAGTTCTAATGCGTTACGTTGTTATGGGTTACGGCACCTGCGCGATGCGGGTTGGGGCAGGTAGGCCGGACGCACATAGTTTGTAAAGGCGGCAGTTGTTGGGGTAAGTTGCAAGATTAGGTTAGGTTAGGTTAGGGTTATCGTTTTTTGGATATCAGGTAGGTATCAGCCGATTATTCCCAACAGAGAAGCTGTTGCTGTTGGAGTTGTTTGCCGTTGATTTACTTGAACTAACTAACTGTGCACGTGACGGCGGCGGCGGCGGCGGTTGCGTGACAGCAGCAACCTGTTGCGGTTGGGAACCCCCTGTTGCGTTGAGGACTGACGGCTGCTGACGCGCTTTGATAGGCGGTTGGGAGACGTGGTGTTGCCGACGTTTGTGCGTAATGTGAGTAATGGTACAATGAGGCGATGAATTAGACCAACCTAAGTTCATCTTCGTGGGGGGGGGGGTGGGGGGGGGTGGGGGGTGGGGGGTGGGAACCCGGTGTGGTAATATTTGGCCCGATGAGCTGTACGCACACACACATGTGTACACACATACATACAAATGTACACATACATGCAACGGCATGCACTTGACGATGCTCTCGCCTTGGTGCCCCGCCGCCATCCTCCCCACCCGCCTCCCCCCAAAGAAACGGAAAGCCCCCCCTCTGGTGTACATGACCCTGGCTTCTGGGGGAGGGCGGAAAGGGCTCCTACAGAGGAAAAGGAAAACGGCTCCGGGGTTTGGGAAGGCGGAATGTCTAGTTCAGGCGTGCTAGGGTGGGTGACGGTTTCGAGTAAGAAGCCGCAAACTTGGGAAGGCACCTTAAGGCCAGACGGCAAGGGGGGCCTCTTACCGAATGTGGTGTGCATGGACGAGGGATGTGGCGGGAGTACACAGGGTTTTGCTTGTACACCCAATTAGCCGGCGGCACGGCCCAACCTAGCCGGGCATGCATGTGCAAACGGGGCTGGGGCCCGTTGGATGGCGCCACACACACACACCCTCTATCCCCTAACCGGTGGCATTAATGACCGGGCGTGATCTGAATGACCTCGAATGGAGTTAGTTGCTTAGTCGGTTAGTTGGTTGCTGTAGCAATAATAATAGACTAGTAGTGCTGGTTCCCGGAATTCCTACATACTGTTTTTCGGTCTGGTTTTGGCGATGGGGAAGGAGTTACCACGACATGTAAGGAGTTTGTATTTCTGTGCGAATGCTGTGGGCGGGGGTGGGCGTATATGTCGGCCACCTACCATTATCTTGGCTTCTGTTTTGCACCGCATGGGGGGGGGTTAAGGGAGACTTCACTGCGAGGGCTCCCCATTGCGGATTGCGGTGGGTGGGCGGGCGGGCGGATGGTGGCGTCCGCGTGAAGGACATTTTCTTTTTCCTGTTGTGTTCGACGGTTGGCGGTCAGTCAGTCGCTGCTGGGGGACTGTGCCACTGGTGCGGGAATTCGCGTCGTTGGATTCTTTCGTCCCCTCCTTAGGTGGGTTTGGGTTCTGCAGTTAGCACTGCTACTCAGCCAGAGCGCATTCGGCGTCTGAGCTGTTCGTGCATTGTTGGGTCATGCACCGATGATGTTCTTCGATCGGCTCTAAGAAGTGTATATCTCCCTCCAATCAAGATAGGCACTCCGGTCTAACGATCACACGTCCTTTCCTTGCGTCTGACTTCCGTCGGAAATGGAGAGACAAGAAGGGGGGGGGAGAAGCGTAGAATAAGGGTTCAAGACCGCCATCACTCACGGCGAGGAAACGTCTCTGGGTATATAGCAACACGGCTGGTATATCCGGATACATTATGCGGATCAGATGCGTACGTAGTTCACGTCGTCGTCAAGGCATGTATATCGACCGAGCCGTCCTGCGGCCCTAAGGTAGGTCCTTGCCACAATTCCCGGGGGTAGCAGAGGGCATATACACCAAGCAGCCAACGTATTCCGGTGCACATGGTCGCGCACTGCCTGTAAGACTGTATACCTTGAAGGTAGTTGTTTTGATGAAGGTTAGGTTAAGAGAGTTGTCAATCCTGGATAGGCCGCATGGATGGGCCGTACCTGACTGCATCCTGAGCGCTGGGCAGGAGGGCAAAGGAGTCTGTTGGCCAACTTTTATCCAATGCATACGCCTCCGCTGCCCAAAATATGTTTAATATTTTGGAGGGGATGCAGTGAGTTGCGACGGGCGTGAACGATAGAGGAGGGAAGCCATGTTCTCTCTTTTCCCGAAGCCAGTGTATTTGCTGCTGGCCTAAGAAGACTGCATTTCCAGCTTTCGGCCCATGCCTAGCCATCCATGCCTTGACGTTTACGGCTGGGACTAATGCACATATGAATGCTCTGTCCGATTAGTGAATGGCTGAATGGCGAGCCCCAAGTCGTACGTCCAACGTCATGCCGCTGCCAACCTGACTTCACCTCTTTACATCACTGGGTTGTCACCCACTTTTCATTTGATGAATTCCCGCGAACGCTCCTGACAACTCATCGCCATGAAACATAAAACGCCTGTCACGCCTCCCGTTGACCGCAAAAACCGACATCGCAACATTTACGGATACCGCGCTGCTCCCTCCATTTGCCCAAACAAGTGTCCTCCACACCAATTAAAAGTGCAGAATAGCCGCACAATAACCGTAGGGTATGAGTTGAAATCATTAACGTCATTAATCATCATCATCATCAACATTACATCATCTCAAAACAGAATCAATGACTACTACAACTATCTAGACGCATGACGCCTCAAATAAAACAGCTGCCCTCGAAACTCAGGCCCAGAATAAGACCCCTCCTCCCTCCATTTCAACCGTTCAACCAATCACCCGCAATCGACCAATATATTCGGACTTCTAAAGCTTACCCTGGCAAAGATAGGTACAACCTGTGCACAACTATAAGAAACGCAACTCGAGCCCGACAATGCTGGGCCCTCCTACACAACGCTGCTGTTGCTGTGGCCTTGTTTTGGGCTCAGGCAGGGGCCCTTGGGGGCCACCACCGTGCAGTATCAACCGGCAGGCCAAACCAAACCTACATCATCGCCGACGCTGCTGTCGACACAAGCGCAGCGCACACCTCAGCGCTTGCCATGTCATAAAAAAAGAGCATGTCGCGTTTGCACCACTGCCGACTCGGGAAGAAACGGACGACGACTCTCATTTGACACCAAGGATAGCCCTAGGTACACCTGGATACGTTATGGTACAGACAAGTCGCGCCGAGAACGCAAGCCACGGGCACACAGACGCGCACACACACACGCGTGTGATTATAACCCACCATCAAAGAACAAGAACAACGGCATCACCAACCATCGCAACCACCAACGACAACAACAAAAGAAAGCATCAACCATGTCCACACATCACTCAGATAAGTAGAAATGAAAAGTATTACACAGGATGCGCCAAATACGCCACAAAGCTCAACTCAATCGCTCACATTCATTGTGGCCACTTGCTCCTTGGGTCGGCGCCCAACCCACCTATGCGACGCAAATGCAGGGAGAATGGAGCGTTGCTTTCGACACATAGCTCCAATAAAAAGCATTCTACATGCCTGCATGGTCTATAACGACTATTCGGGATTGACAAATGCCTGTTCTTCTTCGATGCTCGGGCCGCGCGTACAAAATGCCGTATTGGACGAGAAACCTAATCATGGGCGCCATTGGAGATTGAAGGCATCCCACAGCACCATCCGCATTATCTACGTGACAGAGATCTCATGCTCACGAGTTTGGGGGCCTTCTTCGGTGCTCCCCCGTGCAGTCGGCGCTGCCGGGATATGCCACCCTGGGAAGGAGAGGCCACACGGCTTGATCCAAGGTCGAAGATAGCAGGTAGGACACAACGCACAGAATCCCATCAGGCACCACAAACCATATGTCGGACTTGCTCACTGTCGCCATCTGCTGAGGGCTGCGTCCCGCCATAGGGGGCCCGCTGTGCCAATATGCACCAAGGCACGGCTGCGTCTGCATTCGGGGCCCATGCTGATACGGACGACGACACTGCTTCCGCGGCCCACACCTAAACCTGTACATCATAAAAACGATTTTCTTACGATAACTGACAGCTCGAACTTCGAGCCGAAGCACACATCCCATGCCAATTTCCACAACCAACATCAGCTAAAAAAAAACCTTCAACACAAAGAAACAACGGCGCTGGCCACGCGCAGCTTTGGGTCAAAGCCTGGGGGAGCCACCTGAAGCGAAGCGGAGCGAGGAGCACATAACGAAAAAGTACCTGCAGAAAGCTGGCAAATTGGCAACAACCGTCTGCAGTTGACGCAAGTTGCGCGGATGTCAACGCACATACAGCCAACCCATTGCATAGGACAACCGTTACATCTAGTGCTGATGCCCTTGCTGTAGCTGATCAGGCGCACCCCAGACGGCAATGCTGCTGCCGCTAACATCAAAATTGCAGGCACGACGATTAAACAAATTGTTACGGCTAGTGAAACACTGGAATATAACGAGAGACGTCAGTCAAGCAGCCGTCGCCCGCACCTCCGTATCTGCCTGCATGGTCTTCCTTCTGGGTCAGTCACCAGGGGGCGGTCCATTAGTCCTTAGATAGGCAGGCCGCCGCAACTGCCGATGCCACACTCTCCACCTCAATCTGACGAGCATGAGATGGTACCGCCTCCTCCTCCTCCTCAGAAGCATCAGCACCACCCAAGTCCTCCTCAGCAGCATTCGCCGATCCCGACACGGCCGCAGTCATCACAGTAAATCCAATACTGCCATTTGCATAACAGACCGGTGCCGCCGACGCCACCGCTTCGAGGTCGCCCTCGGAATCCCTCTGATAGCCGTTGCAAGAGCCTGCTGTTCCCGCCAGCCAGTTCGCAGAGAGCTCGGCAGTTGCAGAGTTCTCCTTATTGGAATCTGGGTGAGTGTCAGCATCGACTACAGTTACGCGATCGTCGTTGTCCGCCGCCACAGCGATGGTGGGTACATCCTCTTCGACCGGCATGGGCGCGCCCGGCTGTTGCTGCCCCTCGTCATGAGCTGCCGCGGGGGCCCCGGCCCCCGGAGGCTTCTGCTCGTCAGACACTGATGCCACCATCCCGTCATGCACTACCTGCTCTTCCTCATGTACAAGGGGCTGCACCACGGATGGTGGTGCGACAGGCGCGTGGACTTGACTGTCGTTCACCTGTTGCTGCTGCAGCTCCTCCGTAGTATCCGCCTGCTGTTGTTGATCATGTTGCGCGGCAAGCATGGACTCCAAATGCTGCATGGTAGCCCCCGCCATGGCGACTTCCACGGCACAGGAAGGCGGTGCAGGGGGCCCTCCTGCCCCAGCCAGCACCGCATCAGCTGCACCGCCAGCAGCACAGACCTCCAGAAAGGTGTTGCTTTCCGCTGTTACGACTGATGATGATGGTGGCAGTGGAGACGGCAAGGCCTCTGTCGGAGTGGACGGGCTGGAGGGCCTACTTGGGGAGGGCAGTTCCACAGGGTACGTCTCCCAGATGCACACGTCGCCCTCTGCATCGCCAGAGACCAGCAGCGCCCGGCGGCCCGCTGACAGCACGCGCACCGACGCCGCGTGACCCTCCAGTGGGTTACCGACAGGGTTGAGGTCGCGGTCCCAGGCGCGAACGAGCTGTTAGCACATGTAGATCAACACAGGGCAAATAACAGTAACGCGATGCCAAGAAGGGTGGATCAGATGAGCAAAGCGTCATGTCTATCTTAAGTCTACCATATTTCTTGTTTGCAGTCCAAGTCGATGCAACAGATGCAACAGACGAGTTTCCGGAAATTGCTCCCTCAGGGAGACGGGGCCCCACAGGAAATGAGGGTCCCGTTCGCTTGATTTGAACTCCAGCAACTCAGGCTTTTAATCATGCAGTTACCCCCTACATCCCGTCCTCACATGGAACCCACCTTGTCGTCCCCGCCGGTAAACACAACTCCGTTCGAGCCAACCGCCACACAAAAGATCTTGTCGCCATTATGGGCGCCCCGCACTTCGGCAACCAGCTCCAGGGCTTCAGCGCTCCAGGCCTAATGCATCGCATGCAAGGGGCAAGGAGAACTCATCCTCTCATCGTTCGTCTGCAGGGACTAGTGCTGCCGTTTCGTGCATTAGGTATCAAAATTTCTTGTTATGCCAATCCCCTTGGCTCATTACTCCCTGACAACACGACCTCCGGAGTTGGCAGCCTGGCACCAGAATATCGCCGCCCGTGCGCTACCCTACCCTACCCTAGCTCCTCTAGCCCTGAGTCATCAATGCAATAAATACCGCTATTAACTAAACAGCGCACCTTAACGCTGCCGTCGTACGAGACAGTGAAGACTCGCCCGTTTGCAACGGTGCAGGCCGACACGCGCCCATCATGCGCCCGTTCCCGGCTAGGGCCTTCCTGAAGGTCGCCAGAGCGGGTGATGATCCACGAACGGAGCGACCCGTCCGCCCCAGCCGTAAAAACCCGCCCATCAGACGCTGCAATAGCCAGAATATCGCCCGTGAAAAGCCGCACGGCGTCGCACTCCTTCGGCGTGCGGAAGGTGGTATCCCAAAGCCGCAGGTAATTGCAGCCACAGCTGCAAACCGGAAGGCGGTTTTAGGATAAAAGGATGCTCGTAAGATGTATAGGCGTTCACAGGACTTCTATCAACGGTTCAGGTGTGGGGAGCAACTGAAATGTGCTGTCAGAGCTCTAAGCTCGCGGTTGTTTAGCGTAAATGGTAGACGCATGGAACGGGAGCACAGCCAAGTAGCTATTGTTATCCCATAACGACAGTACTATGTCCAATACAGATATGTTTGCGAGGATCAGCCTACCTGAAAAGCCATTTGCCGGTGATTGCCAACGAGCGTACCCAGCCAGTATGGCCGTCGAGCACCACCTATGCATAGCACACGCAGAGTGTAATCCACATGCATCGGGTCTGGGCTTCAGCAACTAGGATGTCACGGACACCGGCTGGAGCAACAATTTAATAACGGTTAGTTGTTGGCGGGATTCGGCTAACCAACAACCCTGTAACTGGCGCATAAAAACAGCACAAGGCTACAACCTTGTGACGTTTTCTACAGCAGTTAGGGCAACGGGTGTATTGCATTCAGATGTCTAAAAAGGAAACCCTTCACCCTCCTGCCCTACCTCCAACCTCCTGCCCTACCTTGTCAGTCACGTCTTTACTGCCCAGCATCCATGTGAGAACCTCTTTTGAAGCAGTTCCCAAATAGATGCCAGGTGGCTTGGGACGTTTGCGCAAGATCGTCCCATCCGGTAACACCTCAGGAATTTTCGCGAGCGAGAAAACTGGTGCCCCGGGTACTTTAAGACGAGTCACCTCTATGCTTTCTTCGCATGACCCATCTAAATTCTCGCTTTCCTGTGGGGTAGAACAAAATTTAATAATGGCTTCCCGCTCTGGGCGTCGATAGCTTGTTGCAAAAGAAGAAAGGGCTTACTCCTTGCGTTGAGTAAAATCTCCAAATCGCCATACCCTTGTCCAAGGATGCCGTGGCTACAAGTTTTTCGTCTGGAATAGGCACACCATGCGGGCATATCAGTACGTCTTGTCCAGTCAGCGGAGCAAGTACCTTTTCCTCACCAGGCATGTCCTGTACAACTAACGCTGCACTTGCAGCGCTGGTGTGGGCTTTCGAAAGTCGCGTCTGCAATACTGCAGGGCAGGCTGCCTCGGGAATGCAAAAGCCCTGGCCGGAAACGTCTTCAAGGAACACCGGCTCAATCGCCACTGCTGGTCGAGAGATGTTGTCTAAGGCAACTGCGCAGCATGCTAGCAAGCCCTGCTTGACACCTCGTTGCAGGCGCGCAAGGCGCCGCTGCACTGGGGTTACGGCGTACGCGGGCGTGCACGTAAGCACGCTTCGTGGCACTGGTGAACAGCGCCGCCAAGTAGGCCAAAACCCATGGCGCAGGTCCATGGCGATCCTAACCTAAGGAAAGGAGAGGTCAATTGTCTGCATCCCCTGAACTTGAGGCGCGGGACTTTTGCTACCTATTCGCGTAAAGATCAAGGCTATTAGTTCATGTTGAAAATATAAACTCAGTATGCTCTCGAACTTGCAAATCAATTTCATAAAGCGTATCGACGGCGCCGAAACCGCTTCACAACTTTATGGGAGGTTTGGGCGCCAGTTCTCTCGTTGAGGTGCAGCTTATGCGCTGCGACGGAACATGGCGATTATTAACACTATTGAGCAGTAAACTTTGTACGGCCGTATGCTTCATAAATTGCTTAAACTTTCAGGATATGACAGGACTTGATGCTTGTAAAACAAATTTTATGAATGCATCGAATTACAAGGAATGGCAGAGGTTTCAAGACTTCACCAGTGAGGGTCAGCCCGCTAAAAGGACTTGCCTCCACATTACCAGCTGCCACCGCGGCGATTATGTTGATGTCATCACCTGTTTCGGCACGGACTTTAGTATCGCAGGTCTGTTTGTGGCGTTGGAATCCATCATTTATCCCGCCATTCCGTAAGGGTCAAATGTCACTACAGTGTGCCTGGCGGTATGCCATAGGAACCATGCATGCGTCCTACCCTTCTGCGCCATCCTCTTCCTGGACCTAGAGTGGGGGGTTAACCCAGCACTACACTCCATGAGTCCCCAAAGCTGTCCGCGAGCATGCCATGGCCCCAGAGGCGTACTTCGTCCAGTTGCTCGACGCTATGCCACGCCTCAACAATGGATTACAATAGCCGCGGCACCTATCCGTTTACCTTTGCAAGCTCTGGAAGGCCGTTGAATCAGTCTTATCCCCTTTCCCACCGTCCCCGCACAATTTCACTTCGCGTGGAAAATGAAGCAGCTTTCAAACCTTGGGCCCAGTAATACATATGCCAGCATGAATGGGCCAGGCCCGATTGAACGGAGCTCCCTCTCCTCCCCTCGCCAGTGGTTCGTCTCGGGCAGCTCTGCTGAGTCCTCAAGATCAAAAGTATCTCGCCTGCTGGTCCCCCGACCCGCACGACCCCGCTGTGCGGCTCCTTTTTGAGGCATTTGCACAAGCTCAAATTACATTTAGTGACGGACACTTCATAATCGGCATCATAAAGAACAGCACAATTGATTGCGGCTACCTCTGCTGCGACCACGCAATCCTCCGTGTGGGTGCTTTGCAACCGTCTCTCCCCACACACACAAACACACTCCCCTCCGCGTCCATCAACATGGAATATTATGCTATCAGTGTACTGGGGGGAAGGCAGCTTATGTGTGTATGTTTGTGTGGTTCTGCATGCGCCAGGTGGGTCCCCCCCTGCACCTGGACGGCGAAGGTGCGGGGCGGCTGCTGCCTTGTGCACCTCGGACTAGGTAGGTGTACGGCTCTACACGGCTGGGGGGATTCGATATGTAATATGATTCTGCATCCTGATCATTATAGATAGATATCGGCAGCAAATTGATGTACAGCAATTCCTCGCTGCACATTATTGCGCTTCGTTTACGTTGCACCAAAGAAGACGCAGAAGAAGGAAACCGAACAAGTAACGCTATGACAAAAGTAAGAGCACAACCACATACATACATGAACCCCTAACAGGTCCTAACTGAAGAGCGAGGCGGTCCTGGCATGCCATCCTCAGCAACCACCACCACCATCGAACCCCCCCCCACCACCACCAGACGCAACTGCTCCGTTACTACGTTGCAGTCCAACAACTACCGGTGCCAACATATCCTAGTAACTGCCAGCTCCCAACAACTGCCATCCTGTGACAACGGAGACCGCTGGCTCCTAGCTACCTGCTTCCTCGCCTAACCACTTCCCCCAAAACCTCTGGACAAGCGGCGCCGCGTGGTACCATGCGTGCATGCTCTCCCGCCCTACCGCCCCCCTTTTCCAGCTGCGTCTCCACCGCCAACTTCATGTCCCCCTCCCAGTACCTGGCACCCTGGAGCTTCGACCCCTTGGAGCCGGCACAGGCCAAGAGGTACGTATGCACATCCGGGGATGAACTTGTTTACCCAGTTGGCCTCGCTCTCCCCTCTCACCAACACTGACCGGGGCAACCCAATCCGTGTGGCAATGGCAGTCTGAGTCGGGGTCGGGAGCACACAAGACTAACCGACTTGTGCTGTGTGCTCCCGACCCTTGCGCTGTGTTTCGGCTTCGAGCCCCGGCTCTCGCGGCCCACAGTGTAATCTAAGTCATAGATACATACATACATACATACATACATACATACATACATACATACATACTTGCGAGCTGACCAGGAACTAAGTTGAGGCGCCGTTGATCCGCTAGATTTGGTTGGATGCTGGTGGTGAGTTGCTGAACCCAACGAATGCATTCTGAAGTCGGATGGGGTGAACGGATTAGGGTGCCCCTCTAGCAGGGGAGAGCAGGGAACTGCCTCGGGAAAGGGGGCCGCTGGTGAAGCTATACCACCCTGTAACGACTTACATAGGTGGGCTTGAGGTGGAGGTGCGGCTGGTGTTGCACCCTGGCCATCCATCCTAGCCCCCGAATACCGTGCCTACCTCCCCCCTCGGGCCCTGAAAGCCATACCCGCTTGCCCGCCTTGTGGATGTCCGCTGGCCCAATCTGGGCCATCTGCGCTTTCCTGCCCTTGGCCATGGAGCGATGTCTGATGCGTGGGGCCTTCTCCCTCAGTGCCGACCCGACCCCACCCCACCCGCCCACCTAAACCCGCACGCGCCTTTGCCCTCAGCCCAGCCCAGCCCTCACCTTCCTGCCCTGCCCCGCGTGTACTCCTTCCCCTGCCCTGCCCTCTAAGCCCTCGAAATTCACCCGCCACGGCAGGCTGCTATTGGACGAGCTTCGCACACGGGGAGGAACCGTCGTACAGGAGGATGAGGCCAAGGGCTACATAGCCGCGTTGGTGCCGTACCAGTTAGCCCCAGGTAGTTCCGCCGTACGAAGTAATCGGGTGGCGTGAGCAAGCTTGCATGTGCACGATACTGCACGAGGCACGACGTGAGGGGGTAACGGGGCGGTGGGAAGGGAATCGCTCGGTGGAGACTTCTGATCGGGCTTTTGGAGGTTTCTGATTGTGAATGCAGTTATCATTGTCGTGTAGCGAACGTCATCAGGAGGATTTCAGGAGGCGGTTTCCCACTTAGGGTTGGGTTGTACCACCTTAGTGCACACACCTCGGCTACAAATCAGCCTGCATGGGAAAATGACAGCCACCACCACCATCATCATCACCATTATCATCGTTAATGCCATGACCGCAATCACAACTCAGGTACGGAAAGGTGGTTTTGAGGGAGAGGGACGACTTCCCGGGGGAGATGATTTGGGTGAGTTTGCTGCTTGGTGTCCTTCCTGCAATGCCGTACAGGTCGTCAGGACGTTGACCTATTGGAGTTCAAATTTGCGACGGGCGGCGGGGCGGCGGTGGCGTTCAGGTCTGCAATATGCCGGGGCAGCCGGGTTTTGATTGCACGGGAAGTTCAAACACGTGTGAGGATGAGGGTGGGGTTCAGACCAGGAGGGGCATCCAATATATGCTATATGCATATATGCATACATATATATACATACATACATATACATATACATACATACATATACATATATATGTATATTATATGTATATTATATGTATATATATACATATATATGTGTGTGTGTGCAGTCATGCGTGAGGCGTGTCATTTGGCTGCATGTGTAGGAGGGTTCCCAAACAGTTTGGTGTTAGGGTTGTATATGACCTTTCAGATAAACTGAAGCACTACCCTCCACACACACAGGTCCGAGGCGCACATCAACACGCCTCCCCCGCCCTTCTGTTGGACCCCCGGCTGCATATCGGGGCCGGGGAACCGGGCGCGGATGGAGCAGCTGCGGAACAGCCTGGGCTGGAGCAGCATGGAGACTGACGAGGACAAGAAGTGGGTGCAGATACTGCTGCACGACTGATGACGAGTACGTACACCATGAAGGTGATGGTAATGATAACGGAAAGGAGGACGAGGTTCGGTTTCTTTCTGGCGCTTGGCGGAAAACTAGTCTTTAGTGTTGTGTCCACACATGATATTCCTTGTTGTATCAGCAGCAGTCGATTTTCAAGTTTCTTTGTTTTCAGGATCTTCACTTGGGCGACATTTATATATCTATATGCGTGTTTGGGGGGGCCTTGCCGTGCCGGGTTGCGGCGCGGACCAAGGTCGTGTTGAGCTGTCAGGTTTAGGCGTCCAGGAAGGAGCGCACTTGTGCGCGTAAAAAGCAAATATGTATAGATATGTAAGTATACATGTATGTATTTTGAATCGAGTGGGCGGGAAGGCGGCGAAACGACACGGTGCATCTCTGTGTGTATATATGCGTGTGTGTATTGAATACATAAAGCTAGCTACGAAGACCCAACCCCGAAGGTGGTCACAATAAATCCAGGTGGAGCACCATTGGCTCCGGACTCCTCCACTACCTCTCTCACGATTACGGCACACGAGTACACAAGCACACACAAACTTCCTCTTTCTGGGCTACAGGCTCCCCCATTGCCGCCCGAACCCCCCTCGCTCCCATCACTCAAACAAGCTGGTGGACCCCCGGAAGGGGAAGGGGAGGTTCAGCCCTTCCTCCCCCCCCATCTCGCTCTCCCTCTCTCCCTTCCCCCCCCCTCTCTCTCTCCCCCTCCCATAAAAGGTTATAAGTTCTCAGCATCACGAAGAAGCGAAGGAAGCAAAGAGGCGGTGGCGGCAGGGCCCCCTGCATCTGACTGAGGCCCCGACGGCCCCCGGTGATCAGGGCGGGCGGGCATCGGCAAGCGCCGTACGGCCGCAAGCACGTGGGCAAACACAACACCACAGCCGCGCTTTGAGGAATCCCCGGGGGACCAACCAGTATAAACCCTCTCCCTTTTCATATCCACACTGCACCTCGACCCCGCCCCATCCCCGACACGCATAAGATTCCAACATACCAACCCCCTCGCCACAATGCACAGTAGGTCACATCCCCTCATAACACCACCCACATTATTAGTGTCCTTCGGGTCCTTCGGAGCCGAAAGCAGCCAGCCCTGGTTGCGGAGATCCACACACACACATACATCGCAGAGACACACCTTTTCACCGTATCCCACCCCGTAAATTCACAGGCGCATATATACACACACATATGCGCGCGCACACTATTTATTCAGGAGGAGGTCGGACGGGTCGGACTAGGAGAACTCCGAGCCTTGTTGCACTTAGCGTCAGGGCAAAACTCCCTGACTGAACTCCGGTGCTTACTTGAATAAAATAGAATCCATCCAGAAACGAATACGAGTGGTGATATGACGAAAGGGCGATGACATAAAAAGCGACTAGCCGCATCCACACACCACTCACTCACTCACTCGCGGATAACGGTGGCGGCGCATTCCCACCAGCACACAGCAATCAGCCACCATCACACCACCATCCCAAAGCATTTCAAAAGCGCCATTAGCCATTACTGTTGCCATTATCGTCATCATCACCACTGCTACTATCGCCAAAGTGGGATACAGCCGCCTTTCCAAGGTTCGTTAGGTTCGTTAGGCAGCAGCACGGAGCAGCACCACGAACAGCTCGCTTCCTCTCTCTCTCTCTTTCTCTTCTCTCCTGGGCTTTTGCCGCAAGAAAGAGAGAGAGTTTGGGGACACATACACACATACAGACGCACACACACCGCGAAAAAATTTCCCACCGCCGGACAACGCCGGTCAATTCAAACCCCCCTCGCCGCCGTTTACCCCCCTTTCCCCGAAATTCTTTCCCCGGAAACGCAACCAGGTGCAGGTGCGGGGTGGCATGCACGTCACCACGAAACACACACATGCGCATACATACACGCGTACATTCGTATAACCGATCATGATCGTAAGCGAGTGCGTGCGGGTTACCCCACCCACCCACCCACCCACCCACCCCTCTCCTCCCTGAACTCCTAGCCTGCCTTAAGCCTGTCTGTCCATCTGTCTGTCTTCCAACCTGCTAGCCACCTTGCTTGGGCCTGTCTACTTGCCTGTCTGTCTGTCTGTTATAAGAACAAGAAATCACGTTAATCGTAGGCCACCAATCAACAACAAAAAAATATATATATAGCAATATATAGCAATCCGGGACAAAATCGCGACATCGTAAACCTCCTCCTCCTCCCCTTCCTCCTTCGAGCTTCATTTGCTGGTAGTAAAGCCTCTCCCACTCCCAAAGAGCCACATAGACACACACACACACACCAGCCCCCTCCCTCGCCGCCTTGTCCTCACCCCCCCACCCACTCAACCCCCTCCCTCTTGCGCCCCTCTGCCCCCCCCTACAAGAAGCTCCTCAACAGGGACAATCCCAGCCAGCCACCCGCCCCCCCGAGAACCACCACAGCCTGCGAGCAGCACGTTCATCATGTCGTGTTGGGTCGCGGTGTGCTGCGCTGTGCTGCTGAAGAAACACATAGCGGTAATGCGGTTTCAGGTTTCAGGTTTCAGCGAACACGATTCTAGGCTACATCTAGGCGGAAGCGAAACACATGTGTTCCCATTGCAAAGATATTGGAAGAGAGATAGAGCGGTTTCGGAGGAAATAGCGGCCGGGTGCCGGAGGTGCCGGAGGTGCCGGCAACCGTTTCGATCAAAGACATGCAAGGGCGATGCAAGGGCAACATCATTCGCGGTATAGGGCTGTAAAGCAAAAGATTACTCGCGCATCCATCTCCTCCTCCCTACCCCCTATACGCACACATGGCCCCACAGACAAGTCCTGACCCCCCACCACTGCCACACAAACACACACACATACATAAACACACACACCTGTTGCGTCACAGACGACCCCAAGCTCAGTACCCCGGCGCGGAGGACCACCCAGCTGCCGTACAGTACGGCAGCCAGAATGACGATGCTGAGCAGTGTCACACCCAGCTGCAACCACCGCATGCTTGGCGGGTAGTCGTACTCATGCGCGTCCTTGAGGCTCAGCCGCGGAACACCTGTACATGTAAATATGTACATGCAGTCTTATATTTGTGTGTGTAATGTGTAATGTTACAGAGTGGGAGGCTTCTGGGCCGCTTTATCACATTGTCAGTTCTACGATTTATCATCTTATAGCACCGTCCACCACTACCACACTATACTTCGCCATACGAACTGTAAGTCCAAGGCGGCGGGTCCAGCCGTCTAGGACCCCTCCTCATCCATTCACCCGAACAACCGAAGAGACGGAGGGTTCGGCAATCTCCACCAATCCAGCGTGCGAATCTGGTCCATCAACTGCGACCTCAACTCCACATCTCAGCAGCTAGCCATAATCTCGCGCTCCCGACTAATTCGGGGGTCTCCCCAGGAATCGAACCCAGGACCTTACACCGCAAACCGCAGTAGTGTCAACCCAGACCAGATATTTGTATGTAAAGGGGGGCGTGGGTTGCTTGTGTATGTGTGTGTGTGTGTTATATATAAACATTTATATACGCAGAAGTTAAAGAAACAGCTGCTGCTGGTGGGATTTGTAGTTTGCCGACTGGGGGCTTTACGCGGGGGGAAGGGGGAGCAACGCATTTGCGGAGTATGGGTGAGATCACTGCGGAACACTGCGGCGATACTGGGAACGCACCTTACGTAGCAGATGGCAGATATTAACAGATTACCACCCGGGTTGAAGATGATGTGTGGGACAGGGCGGTCATATCTTCACCCTGCGGCCGCTACCCGGCGAGACCCTGCCTCCCGCGGTATTTCGGGGCACCCTCATCCAGTCACCCTAGTCAACTTCTCAGGGATCGCTCAGGTTCCGCACCCACCACCAGCATCCAACGGAATCTGCCGGATCGACAGCGGCCCAACTCCATTCCTGGTCGGTTCGCGAGACAACTTTATCCCAGGCCACCACCGTCCATCGACTAGGGGCACTTTACCTTCCACCATCGGAAGGATTTTCGACCGTGATAGGTCTCGATCCCGGGATCTCCCGGGGGCATTGGTGTGTGCGTTACCAGTAGTGCCTGGCCCATGTGTGTCTGTCTGTCTGTCTGTATGACTTAGATTACACTGTGGGCCGCAAGGGCCGGGGGCCGAAGCCGAACGTGAGGAGTGGACAAGAGTTAGCAGTGACGGCGTTGGCTGGTTTGAGGCTCGTACGACACCAGAGAGGTACCCAATAACGGTTTATTACGTCCCCCCCGCTTAGTGGGCAGCATCGCGTACGTCAGTGAACATCCCGTGTAGTGCACACGTACGGCACGCCACATACCCGCAATCGGCTGGTGGTACGACAGCTGCCAGCAGGCATCCCAGGTTGTTTGTATCTCGTTAAAAAAGGCGTCGAAGCTATCAAAATCTGTCGGCTTGATGACCTGTGCCCGTGCGCGTGTGCGTGTGTGTGTCGGAGTAGAGGGGTGGGGGGTGGGGTTTGTAGGGGAAAAGGGCTTGCGAACAACAGCGTGGACAAACATAGGTAGGATGACGACAACAATCATCACCATGATGTAGTTGCCTGTTGTTTTTGTTGGTGGTGTTGTTTTTGTTGGTGGTGTTGGTGGCGATAATGTTGGGTTGGCGGACAGGAGGAGGAGGTGGAAGCGAAGAGAATGATGAGAACCCGCGAGTTGTGGGTGATGAGGATAAACACCGCCGTACATTATAAAGCTACCTGCACATGGGCAGCACCTAAAGGTCGTACCGCCCGCGCCCTCACGACCCACCCTGTCGTACCGCGCCCCCTGACCACCACTGGACTCAACAACCAAAGAAAGAAGCGTGTGAGACTGTGGGCTTTCCTCATCCCTTTACCCTTATCCCCCACCCTACCCGCTCACCCCACCCCACCTCCCCCCGGCGCATACCTTGGAGTAGTTGGTGACCAGTGTCCTGCCCCACCTGGCCGAGCAGGTCTTCTCACTCATCACCTCCTCCTTGCCGCGGGTGATGACCAGCTGCACTGCCAGATGCCGGCTGAAGGCGAAGTGGAGCATGCCGCGCTTAAGGGGCAGACTGCGGGGCTTCAGACTGCGGTGGCCTGCCAGCAGCAGGGGGAGGAGGAGGAGGGGGGAAAGAGGGGGGGGAACCAGATATGCAACATGTTAAGAGTTCATGTACGTCTGTGCGTACGTCTGTGTGTACATGCTTGATTTAATTTATTGAGCCGCGTGAAGGAAACGGCGAGAACGGTACCACTTGGCGTTGCGCATCTCCTCCCCCCCTCCCACATCCCCTTTCAACAGTCCCAGCTCCTCCCTCCGCCTTCAGCTCCTCACCTTCCGGGTACACCAGTAAACCAGGGACCGTACTCTTTCTCAGAGTGGCATCCAGCCAGACGTTGAAGGCCTGAACAACCGTCGCAACAACCATAACCACCATAACCACCACGGCGTCGGATTTAAGAAGCTCAGCGGAGACAACAACAACACAGCAAACAGCAAACAACGAAACACATACACATGACAAAGACACCACATAGATGAGATGAAGTACGGAAAAGGACAGGACGATATAAGTGAGCACTTAGACAGTCACCCCCTCACTCGGTTTGAGGGAGGCAGTCTATGTGCGTGTGCGGGGCCTGCTGTCGCCGCCAGCCACGAGTGCGTGTGTGTGTATGTATGTGTGTGTGAAGTGTGAAGAGGGTTATACCCTATAAGACAAAGCAAAGGGGGGGAGGGGACAAGGAGGGCCTAAACATCCTGCATCATCAGACAAGGAAATGTATACCACCACTAGCACCACCGGGTGCGTGGCATCAATGGGCCCCAAGGACGTGGGGAAAGTAAGAGACATGGCATGACATGACCCTACGATCTGACAGCAGCAGCAGCAGCAGCAGCAGCCCCAATAACCCCTGTCTTGCCGGCGATGTTTACCGTTCACCCAAGCCCCCTGGGTGGGTGGCGCACCCACCCACCGACCACCCGCCCACCTAACGCCCCCACATCACCCCCTCCTAACTCCCCCTCCGAACCCATCCTCCCAGAGGGGGCAAGCGGATTCCCAAAATTAACAATGCCCATTCTGCGTGTCTTGTGTTGCCACCCCGCCATCCCAGCGTCCCTCTCCCCCCTTACCTCTGGCTGCTTGGGACCCCTTGCCACATGACCCTAAGTTGCTTCATGCAGCCGGGTACTCAGCAGCCCCCCCTCCTCACTTTCCCCCTCCTGTCACCCACCTCCTTGTCCGCTATATGACCTCGTTTGAATAGCACAATACCTCGCAATATGAGGACCGAGGTGCAAAACACGGGGAAGGCGAAGAACACCATCCACCTGCGGAGTTGGGGTTGGGGTTGGGGAACAACAACATCAACAACATCAACACACCGTCACCGTCGTCGCCACCTCCTCCCCCACAGGGGCGCACATATGTCCATACAAACAAACAAACATACATCAAACACACGCAGACAGGAGCCGTGCCCCTTTTCACACTCATGCGCACCTCCCTGCCCACCTCCCTACCCTCTCTCGCAATCCCCTCGCGCAACCCCACCCCCACCCGCACCC
>NW_003307621.1:408290-409585 GCF_000143455.1 Volvox carteri f. nagariensis
CACTCGCAGCAGCGGGTTCAGGATGTTCAACACATCTGGCCTTCCACACGTACAACACGCACGCCAGCGTGTTGCCCCTCACCAGTCGAGCATGTCGTTGCGCTTGCCAACATTTGCGAAGCGGATGCGATAGATGATGGCAAACAAAGGCAGGCTCCAGTAAAACACGAAGACCGAGAAGAGGAAGGAAGGGAGGCTTAACGCTTTGCTTGGTACAGACATCTTGTAATGTGATATTCGAAAATAAAATCTCTGCAGGCTGTTCACGCAGCTAAGTAGATTGATTGAAAGAGAGTTGTCACACTCTGGGAACCGGCTACCGTTCGATTTCTCGGGAATCCCTTCATGTGGTGTTCATTTCTTGTTCATTCCGTGATCGTTTCGTAGTGAAGGGTTGAGGGGCCTTCAGGAGATATCGAAGGAGTTCGGCTGGAGTGGTCACTTTGCATGCAAAAGCCTTCTAATGTCGTCATGCCAGGAATTGTCTTCATTATTTATGACTGTATGCATTCTCCAAACGTGAATTTTCTGAGCTCATCCCAAAATGAAGGGCTCAGGACACATTGAAGCAGATTGGCTGAGGTGGATAATAATTCAAGGATTTGTATATAGAAGCCTTCTACTATCATCATGCCAGCATTGTTTTTAGTGAGAGCATGACGAAGCATAGTGTTTTGGAGCTACGTTCAGAAATTGAGTACAGATGCACACAGCAACTATTCCCAAGTCTTGCTTGCTGTTGAAGATGTAATAATATCTAATAAAGATGGCCCTCCAGCTAAAACATATCCACATTACCTCGACTGTATGCGTTCTCCAAATTTGAAATTTCGTGTGCGTCCTGCGGACGCAAATATCATAGCACGTCTCGCGCATATAATCATGCCATCAGGCAGCAGTGCATCCAGCTTCACTTCATGGTGATAATAATGGCAAGAGGCTGCGGCTCCTAACGAGATGGTCGCTCGAGGTAGTGAGAAATTGCTGCAACACGATGCCAGGTACTGTGTATGGTTAAAACTGTGACGTCCAATATGATGCAAATGAATCTCCTCAGAAACAACAAGCTCCAGTTGCGGCGGCCCCTTCGGCGGTTGGTGCGGGATCAAGCTAACCAACCGGATCATATAGGTACAATAAACGAAAACCAGCAGGCTCGTCACATGTAGGGCATCAACGACTTAAAGCTAGGTCCACCTGTCAGTGTAGGTGTCTCCAGTGGCGGTGGACATGGAGTGGAAGGGCCAGGCGGAAATGCAGTGGAGCACCGACAACCTCACAGGTGAGGCCGTATT
>NW_003307621.1:409635-415782 GCF_000143455.1 Volvox carteri f. nagariensis
TGGCGGGGGTGATGGATGAAGGGGGTGGCGGTGATGGTGGCTCGGGTGACAGTGGCTCAGGTGGCGGCGACATAGGCGACAGCGGGGATGGCAATGGTGGCAGGGGTGATGGCGGCAGTGGCGACGGTGATTTTGGGGACGGTGGGGATTGGGGTGGAGGCAGGGGTAACGGCGGCTCAGGCGACGGCGGGGATGGTGACAGTGGCTCGGGCGACAGTGCGACGGTGGCAGGGGCGACGGGGGGGATGGCGATGGTGGCAGTGATGACGGCGGGGATGGTGACGGTATCTCAGGCAATGGCGGGGATGGTGACGGTGGCTTGGGCGATGGTGGCTCGGGCGACGGCGGGGTTGGCGACAGTGGCAGGGGCGACGGTGGGGATAGCGACAGTGGAAGGAGTGGAGGAGGGGTTGGCGGCGGCAGGGTTGGTGGCGATGGCAGTGGTGACAGCGGGAATGGACACGGTGGTTTGGGTGATGGAGGCAGTGGCGACGATGGTTTGGGTGATGGGTATGGAGGCAGGGGTGATGGTGGCAATGGCGACGGTGGAGATGGTCGTGGCGGCAATGGTGGAGGCGGGGATGGCGATGGTGACGGCAGGGATGGCGACGACAGCAATGGTGATGGCGGGGATGCTAATGCGGATGGCGACGGCGGGGATGCTGATGGTGACAGTAAGAAGAGCATGGAGGACCTCATCACCAACGTCGGCGCTGGTCTTTTGCACTGAAAAACATGTTAGCAAGCTTATAAAACACGTATTTTGACCAGCATTTTCCCCTTAATTCAAGCGGTGGTGCTCCTGCTCCAGCGGCCGCCACCCCGACAGCTAGCGGTGCTGTGGCTCCCGCTCCAGCTCCCAAGGAGGAGAAGGAGCCGTCCGAGAAGGAGGAGGATATCCCCGTTCGATTAAGCGACAGCTTCTTTGGTTGTCTTGTAAGGCTTTTTGAGGACAATCTCCCTTCTTTTTGCGTTCCACAAGCACACGCTGTACTAACTCTTCGAACAGCTTAGTTATGTAAATGGCAGTTAAATGGAACAGAGCAGAAGGTGCTGAACAACAACATAGGAAGCAGCAGGCGGAAGGCTTTACAGGGCCTTTGCGGTGGACTTCTTGCCCCAGTTGCAGTCTATTGGAGCGACCCCCGTATCGTCTTTGTTTTGAGGCAAAGTGCCGCAATGCATCCTCCCAATCTTGCTCGGCAAAATCGGGCCAGCAGGTAGACGTGAAGTACAGCTCTGTGTAGGCGCAGTCCCATAGCAGGAAATTTGATAGCCGTTGCTCCCCGCTGGTTCGGATAAGCAGGTCCGGATCCCCAACGAGAGAATGAGTCATGTGTGTTGACAGACGGTCCGACAGGTGCTGTACCGTCACCTAGGATGCAGAATAGACAAGAGCAGGGCAAACGCTCGACAACATTATCAAGCGGGGAAATATGAAGGTGTGAATCAATTGCAACGTACCACACGAGGATGCATATCATCAAAGCTTGCTTAAAGCTGTCACATCCTAAGTCATGCATGGTAGGTAGAATCCACAGTCCACATATTTTCCATTATTCCCCATTATGACATTCCATATCAGTTTCCGCACCTGGTCAGGGCTTAACTTGCCCTGTTGCACCTCCGTACATAATTGCTGCACAGCTTGGATGATATCTTGCCGACCACCGTACGACAAACAAATGCACAGAAGTAAATCTGTGTTGTGAGCCGTCTGCTCCTCGGCCCTACAGCAAGGAACAACGAATACATCAGCAATAAGCAAAGCAACCGTAATTGGCAGCAACATTTATCTCAGCAATCGTATCCGACCTCACAGCACCACCCGGTTACTACCTAAAACCGTTTCGGTGTGGAGACTGCATGCCTGCTGTCCATGGGTGCATGCAAGCATGTTGAGACGGCTAGGTTGCTGGCTAGCTGGCAGTATGCTCCTCAGTACCTGCTCTGCCACTGCCCCCACCCGCTTCCCCTCCGTTTCCCGCCCGTTCAATTGCAGTAATAATAACACAGTGCAAAAGCGCACTCGTGTAGTCATCCCTACTTCCACACCCTAACCCCAACCTATACAACTGCACAACTGGCCGTCCACCCTTTTATCCCAGCACTTGCCCGGCCCCCTCACCCCAACATGGCACACCGCAGCGATTCCGGCAGAGCTGTCCGGTCGCCCGCAAAGACCACCCGTACTCCCTGCGCGTGCAGCTCCGGAACCTCCAGGATGAGGGTTCGTTCCATGAGACGCATGAGAAAGGCCACCTCCTCACGGCCACGTTCCCAGTTCTCCGTACTGAAAGCATAGACCTGAAGTTTACGGGCCCAAACATTCGTGTGCGCTTCTTTTTGATAAGGTGTGCTATATACATACATACATGTGTGTACATGTATGTGCATGCGTATGATGTGTGGGACAGGGCGGTCATATGTTCACCCTGTGGCCGCTACCCTGCGAAACCCTGCCTTCCCCGGTATTTCGGGGCACCTTCATTTAGTCACTCTAGTCAATTTCTTAGTGGATCGCTCAGGTTCAGCACTCAGCTCCACTACCAGCATCCAACGGAATCTGCCGGATCGACAGCGGCCCAACTCCATTCCTGGTCGGTTCGCGAGCCAACTTTATCCCAGGTCTCCACCGTCCATCGACTAGGGGCACTTTACCTTCCACCATCGGAAGGATTTTCGACCGTGATAGGTCTCGATCCCGGGATCTCCCGGGGGCAATGGTCCGTGCCTTACCAGTAATGCCTAACCTGAGTATGCTATGCGTATGTATGTACGTAGGTATGTGTGTTTCTCTGGCCGCCATGGACCTAGTCTCTGAGTGTCTGTCGGAGGCTTTACGCTTATGTAGACGAACGCTGTTGAGATGGAAGAGGCCTAGGCAAGAGAAGCGAAGTGGACGTCCTAGGTGATGAAGGGATTCCCCGTCGACACGTGTGTATCAGTATGTACGTGGACGTGTTTTGGAAACAAAATGCATCTGGCCGGGCTTGGATGGCTAGCTGCCATGCCCTTATGGAAAACATATGTAATATATGTATCCACGCGTCGATCGCATGGCCCACCGTCAGCGCTTTCACCCCATCACGTCGGCAAAACTCCACAACACGGCGTAGCGCTTTGACGCCCTCCTCATGTCCCCGTCTCCAGTCCCCACCACGTCGGCAGCCCCAGCGGTAATTGCCGTCCATAATGCACTGTGCCATCAAGGGAAGAGGGACCGTTGCTGGGGGTGGTGTGCAGGTTGTGGCACCTCCCGCTTGCGCAGGAAACACGGCGAAATGGCACACCGCGACATGAGTTGGGACGGCGCCTTCCGAGCGAGAGCTGCTTGCTTGGGAACCAGTCAATTGCCTTGCATACAATTGATCGGCAAGTCCATCAAAACCATATCGTGAAAAATGGGGCTGCTGTAAGAGTGCTCTGCATGCTGCCCTAGGAACTTGTCTGACAACAGCACCGTTGGATTTAAGCATTGTACTGTCTTTTAATATAATCTCAAGTAATTGGCATGTACCATGATGGATTGGGGAAAGGTTGTTGATTCGCTTTTGTCATACTCGAAAGTTGCTGTCGCAGAGGGCCTTGCGTGCGCTTCGTGCCTGGTTGGTCTTGAGCTTTACTCTTGAGCGTAGTTTGCTGTTGTACAATGTTGAATTCTGCAAACGCCCAGCGCGCTCTGCGCTCGGAAGGGCCTTCGCCAACAACACCTGCTCTGCGGCGGACCAGCCAGGTGCAAGCCCATACTTGGTTTTTAGGCTACCGGCAAGCACATGGAGCCAGAAATGTTACAAAATGCAATGCCCAGTCATTTGGCCGCGGTCAGCCGCCGAACCAGTCGCAACCGATGTCGTTGGCTCGGAGACCCTTCTACGATCCTATCGAACCTATGCAGTCTCCTTACATAAAACTCTCGGACGTCATGGATAAGGATGTCATTTCAAGCTCCTCTGGCCGGAAACTGGGCAAGCTGGGCGAGGCCTGGGTGGACACATCTCGTCTTGAAGTGACCTGTTTTGACCTGGAGAGCAACGGCACTTTTGGCGTCGTGCCACTGTTGACGATTAGGCAGGTTGGCGACGTCGTTCTGGTCCAGGAAGACGGAGTGCTGAGACAGCCGCTGGACAGCCGGTTCGGCTTCACCAAGCTGCTGGGCTGGGAAGTCCGCACGCCGAGCAACCGGGCCCTGGGCAAGGTACGCAGCCTGGCCCTGCCCAACCGCGCTCAAACCCCTCCTTTTCGGCCTTACCCTTGTCTCTCTTGTTCCTTTCACCCTAGTCAGCCCATCCCCACATCCTTGGTTATCAGTTCAAGGCACTTGCCAACCCCGCACCCTAAAAAACCCTAAACTCTCCCAAACCTTTTCAAACACCCTCGCAACTACCTTCCTATGCCACTCATCCAGGTCCGAGACTTGACCTTCAGTCGCGACACCGGTACCATCAGCAAGTTTGAATTCGATGACTTTGGTCTGCGCTTCCTGCATGCCGACTTTTTCGACCGCTTCGCTGTATCCGCAGATGCCATTCGGCATTGCGCCTACGGTATCATCTCCCTGGCCGCCGACAACGTGCAATACCAGGAGAAACAGGGCCTGCTCAGCAGCCTACTTCGCCGGGTCGGTGGCGCCCAACAACTCGCCGGCTTGCTCGCGGATGGCTCTCGTGGCAGCGAGGCTGCTGGTTTCCTGCCGCAGGGTTACTCGTACGAGCAGTGGCAGAGCGATGTACGGATGTGGGAAGCGCAGACGGGCTGTAGCTATGAGGAATACATGATGCTGCAATCGGGGGGTCAGCAGCAGTTGCTCTCTGGGTATGGTGGCAGTGGCGGTGGTGCGCGGCGCAGCTCTAATGTGTTGCCGCCGGGGCGGCCCCAGCAGCAGGCGCTACTGCCGGAGGCGCGAGGGCCGGGATCCGGAAACTACTACGCACTGCCGCCGGCAACGAGCAGCAGTAGCAGCGCTAACTCCTCGTCCTACCCGGTGCAAGCACGCCCTGGGGCTGCTGCAGCAATGTACGGCGCCACCGCATCTATGCCTCCGCCTCCTCAGCAGCAGGTACAACAGCCGCTGCAAGAGCAGCAGCAGCATGCGTACGGTGGAGCAGCCACGACATCGTACAGTGGAGGGTACGCCAGTGGCAATGTCGATCCTCGCTTCCGCGGCACTGCAGCACCAGCTCCTGTTGCCGCCGCGGGGCCTTCCTCCCCGCCAGTCGCCGCCGCCGCCACCACGACCAAGCCACCGCTACGAAGCGCGCCCGGCGCCCAAGGCCGCTACCCGTCATCACCATTACCACCGCAACAACAACAACAACAACAACAGCAATGGTCTCCGCAGCCACAGCAGCAGCAGCAGCAGCAGCAGCAACCACAGCAGCCGTCGGGACAGAACCAGACATGGGGCCAGCAGCCACAAGAACCACAGCCACAACAGCAGCCGCCGGGTGTTCAGCGACCCCCCTGGCCGGGGGCAGGTCCCGGAGGTCCTAGGGCCACCGCGCCAATAGCTCCCGGCGGGGCCCCCAACCCGGTCCCGATGGCCGCTGCTGCTGCTGATGCTCCTGCTACAGGGGCATCGCCGGCGGCGGGTATGCAACAGCCACTACCACAGCCGACCCCTCAAATACCCCAGCAGCAGCAGCAGCAGCAGTACGGGGCATGGCCGGGGACATTGGCCGGCGCTGGGGGCAGCGGCAGCGGCAATGGGGGGGGCCCGTTGCGTGTGGAGGAGTGGCCGGCTGCTCCGGCGGCGGCTGCTCCCCGCGAATCGCCCCAGGGCTACGATCCCCAGCAGCAGCAGCAGCAGCAGCAGACAGCGACGTGGAACGATTACCCGGGCGGTTGGAGCCCTTCGCCGCTTTCGCAACAAGCAGGCTCTCAGGGTCCTATGCCGCAGCCACAGCAGCCACAGCAGCAGGCGGCAGTGGCGGACGCGCCCGGCTGGGACATGGGGCCCTCGACAGCGGCGGCGGCGCCCTCTGGGTCAGCCTCAGCCCTCCGCCAACCTCCGTATGCTAACTAACAGGGTTCGTTGCTGCACCTGACGCCTGACGGCCTGGGGGGTCGTCTTCCACTCAGGCGGTGAGGAGGGATTCTGGTGGTCTCAAGGCGCTGGTGGTGGTGGTGGGGGCTGGTCGGAAGGGG
>NW_003307621.1:415832-416589 GCF_000143455.1 Volvox carteri f. nagariensis
CGACCGTACGGCACATAAACAGGGGCGCAGACATCGTACCCGCTGCCTGTGCTGGGAATCTGCGGTACGGCATCAGCTTGATTCCAGGGCTGTGACACCGTCTGTCGTTCGTCGCGATGTGATACTGTCGCCGCCAATGCCGCTTACGTTTGCTGGGTGCGCAAGGCCTTCGACAAGCCCCCGGGGTGGAGCTTCAACCTGCGTCGCGACCGGTGCGTACGGCAGCTGGTTCGTTGGTCTGGCTGCCGCCGCCATTACCGCCGCACCTACCGGCGCCAGGCCCGATGGCGGCGGCGGCGGCGGCGGCGGCTCCGCGATGTCTGAGGGCCGCTGCGGCACCCGATTGACGCCGCATCCGTCCCGTACATCGCCGCTCGCTGTAACGCCTTCCGCCGCAGCGTCTGTCGGCGGTGATAGCTGTACGGGAGTTGTCGGCGGCGCTGGCGGCGACTGCGTGGCGACGGCGGCGGGAGAGGGGGCGGCGGTAGCAGTGGACGAGATCGATGACATTGACGTCAGCAACTGCCTGTGAGATCCGCCGCCGCCGCCGCCGCCCGACAAGGCGGGCGGGTGTTGGGCCCTGGCGGCGCCGTGAGGACTTGGATGGCAGCTTGGAAGCGACCTCACGGTTTGTGAGAAGGCGGAGAGGGTGGAGACGGCCGCACCCGACCACATGCTGAAGGGAGCTGCGGGGGAGGGAGAGAGGGAGGGGGGGAAGACGAGCAAAGGATTGGAGTTATGGAGGGGCGGCGGCGGG
>NW_003307621.1:416784-429572 GCF_000143455.1 Volvox carteri f. nagariensis
GGGGGGGGGGGGAAACTGGTCGGGGGGTCACACGGGGTCAGATTACCCCGCAGATGTCCAATAGGGGGTGGGGTTTTGCTCGTGTTGCCTCCTTGTGTGTATGTACTTATGTCAGCTTGGATGGGGGTAGACGTCTATCCCCGCTTGAAGAAGGTGGGTTGGTAAGGGTGCGTCGCATGGGTTACGGCAGGTTGTCCTGCCTTATGTATGTTTTAGGGTTTGGAGTGTGTGTGTGTGTGTGTGTGTTCATGTGTTTTTGCTTTTTGCGGGCCGGTGAGCCACATCGGCCTTCGCCTGGGTGGGGACCTAAGGTTGTTGTAAGGGGTGTGCTACAGAAACGATGAAGGAGGACCGCAAGCAGAAACGTAGTTGGGTTATAGGTCGCTGTTTCCAGGTCGAAACAGAGGTTTGCCCACGAGATTGGTTCAGAGGTCAGACCAGGTTAGTGATTCAGGCGGTTAGTGGTTCAGGCGGTTAGTGGTTCAGGCGGGTAAAATCAGGTCACATCAGTTAGGGTGTCATTGCCTTTTATGCTTTTTTGTGTTGAGGTGTGTAGATGTCGGTGTTGGGAAGACGGGAGAGTGCAGTGTTTACGTATGTGTCTACGTATTGTTGTACCGCTCTGTGCGTTCTGCTGGCTGGATGGGGGGGGGAGGGAAAGAGCGCCAACCCCCTCCCCCCCTCTCTCCCTCCCTCTTTAGTGGCATCTGGGAAAGTCGATGGCGGTGGTGGCGGCGGTGGTGGTGGTGGTGGTGGATTGATGATGGCAGAGGCGGAGGATGAGTCGTATCGCCGTGTTTGGTTTGGTTTGGTTGGTTGGTTGGTTGGTTCGGTGGGCAGTACATGATCGCCGGTATCGCTGTGGATTTGGAGTTAGTTGCGTGGAAGGACTAATGGGACGAAGGCTGTTGGTTGGGAGGAGGGAGAAGGCGGGGAGGGGGAGTGATTGGCTGCATGACGAGAGATAGTGCCCTGGGGGGGTTGGCGCGGAGGAGGAATTAGTGAAATGCGGCCAATCTTCTTTTACTGTTGACGGGGTCCTATTTCCTATCCTGCCCGTGTCCCTACCTATCGCTCTTCTTGTGTTTCAATTGTTCAATAGCTGCGAGAAAGAAGTGGTTTGTGTCAAATGTGTTCAGTGTGTCTGGGTCACGTTGAAGGAACGAGAAGGAGGTGTGTGTGCTGTGGTTACGGGCCAGCGGCCGTATCCGTCCCGGGTAATGCCAGAAAACATTGTGTTGGAAAGAGGGAATAGGGGGGTGCGTATGTATGTATGCATGTATATCTGTCTGTGTATGCATTTGTTGCCCGATCAGTGTTGAAAACGCTATTTGAGTTTTTTCGAATGTGTTGTGGTCACATGCTGTACCCCATGCACGGCATGGAAGACCGTACAAAATCATTCTCAGTGGAGGGCCGAGATAGAGCCCTGCCCTGTGCCGCCAGTTGCGGTGTTGGGAGGGACTGGGGGACTTGGATGCGTGTGATGTGTGTGTGGAGGGGGGGGGAGGTGAAACCTTGGGGACGTGAAAGAGATGGAGAGAGGATAATTTGGTGCACCTACCGTTGCATGGTACGGCACGGTTTGTTTTCGTTGTCATTTTTTCGGTTGCAAGGAGAGGTGTCAGGGTTTTAGGAAGATAGACCGATGGAGGGTCGAGGGGCTGTAGCAAAGCAGTACTGCTGCACTACATTATAGGGCATTATGGCAGAAGCAATAAAACGACAAAGTAAGAACGAACCCCGGTCGGGTGGTTAGGGGACACCTCTCTTCCCGAAACGAACCACTTCAAGTTGTTGGCATCATATTGGCACATTATTCTTTCGCCTGCAGATAGAGGAAACTCAGCGGCAACGTAGTACAGTATTTTTACGAAGTGCGAATGGCAACATCTATCTGCTGTGTCTGCTTGCCGGGCACAGATGAAAGGCACACTGCCCTGGCCCTTTCCTAAACGGTATCATCATAACGGTATAGTATCCTGCTGGCCAAACTAAGGACAAGAAACAAACCGAGATTCTCAAATAAGCAAAATTTGTCTCATTAGCTATTAGCTATTATTTTCCATTTTTCCAGGAAAACTATAATTATAATCTCGGCATGGTTCCCAAGGACCTGAAGGAACTGAGCTAATATCTCCTTGTAGTAAGAAATGTAAAAGCAGATTATCTCATCCATTCAGCGCGGTTCAGAGCGGTTGGGTCTGGTTGCAGTTATGTTGGTTGGTTGGGCAAGTTTGCTGTTGTGTTGGTTGGTTGGTTGGGCAAGTTTGCTGTTGTGTTGGTTGGTTGGTTGGGCAAGCATTATCTATGTGAAAAGTGCTCTTCCTTTATCTGTTGCGCTAGGGGGCTGAGTTCCCTAATGTGCAGCCGCAGCAGTCCGTCCATAAGTAAACCCGACTTCGGTATCACACTGATACAAGCCGCGGCCATAGTTGAACGAACTGAACGGCATTCGCTACCAGTTCAACCTTTCCATTTACTGAAGCACGGAATCTATTGTGTTGTAAATCGTAAGAGGGCCCGCTCCATGAGTACGTGATACTCGTGCCCTCACTGCTCTTTCAGCATTCGTCCCGTGCCGAGAGTCGTACCTCAGCGATTCGCAAATACAAAGAATTTTTCCTGCGTTGTCACTCCCTGCCTGCATCTCTGGTCCCTCAACTATAGCTACGACCAAAGGAGACCAGGACCGCGCCAACGTCAACAACAATGGTCCGAACTATACAATAGAGACCCGCAGTCAGCTAAGTGGGCTTCAGTTACAGCAAAATGCAGGTCTTAGGCTGAGGAAGTTGATCAGCCCGCAAGGATGGAGGACATCCCATGGGCGCTACATCCAAGTCCGCGATATGGTTTCCAGGCGATGGCGGCGGCGGCGGCGGCGGGTGCCGCCATCGGGAAACGACCCCGTATGGGAAAACGCGGAATCCCACCCCGCTGGCGCTGTGCGTAAGGCCCACGACAGCGTCCTATTACCCAGAGTGCCACTGCCAACGCCACCGCCGCCGTCGCTGCCGCCTGCACTGACACCGCTACTGCCGCCGACGACAATGGCGCTTCTTGCACCATCTCTCCTGAGCCCCATCTCTCGACCGTACGGCACATAAACAGGGGCGCAGACATCGTACCCGCTGCCTGTGCTGGGAATCTGCGGTACGGCATCAGCATCCAGGGCTGTGACACCGTCTGTCGTTCGTCGCGATGTGATACTGTCGCCGCCAATGCCGCTTACGTTTGCTGGGTGCGCAAGGCCTTCGACAAGCCCCCGGGGTGGAGCTTCAACCTGCGTCGCGACCGGTGCGTACGGCAGCTGGTTCGTTGGTCTGGCTGCCGCCGCCATTACCGCCGCACCTACCGGCGCCAGGCCCGATGGCGGCGGCGGCGGCGGCGGCGGCTCCGCGATGTCTGAGGGCCGCTGCGGCACCCGATTGACGCCGCATCCGTCCCGTACATCGCCGCTCGCTGTAACGCCTTCCGCCGCAGCGTCTGTCGGCGGTGATAGCTGTACGGGAGTTGTCGGCGGCGCTGGCGGCGACTGCGTGGCGACGGCGGCGGGAGAGGGGGCGGCGGTAGCAGTGGACGAGATCGATGACATTGACGTCAGCAACTGCCTGTGAGATCCGCCGCCGCCGCCGCCGCCCGACAAGGCGGGCGGGTGTTGGGCCCTGGCGGCGCCGTGAGGACTTGGATGGCAGCTTGGAAGCGACCTCACGGTTTGTGAGAAGGCGGAGAGGGTGGAGACGGCCGCACCCGACCACATGCTGAAGGGAGCTGCGGGGGAGGGAGAGAGGGAGGGGGGGAAGACGAGCAAAGGATTGGAGTTATGGAGGGGCGGCGGCGGGTAAACAGGCATGCAGTTCAGTACGGAAATGTGAACAACGGACGACACACGCGACCCAAATTGGGGAACCGTGACATTGGCGGCGGCTCCGCCGCCGCCGCTGCCGGATCGCGTCTGTTGCGGTGTCGTCTGATGCCGCTGCTGCTGAGACGCCAGCGGCGGCGGCGGTGGTGGCGGCGCGTCGCCTGCTTCCTCTCCCTCTCCCTCTCCGTCTTCCTCCACGACAGGGCATACCAGCCAGCCTCGCATACTGCCAACGCCGGAGCCGTACGTTCCCAACATCGAGTACGGCATAGGGATTTCCGACACTGGCGGCAGCTTTGACATCTCCGCCGAGTCGCCACTGCCGCCAAGGACGATCATGCCGCTGCCGAAAGCCCCCTCGCTCAAGCTGCCGCCGCTGGCCAAGCCGCCGCCGCCGCCGCCGCCGCTGCCGTAACTACCGAAATCCCCTCTGGGCCGCATGGGTGACGGCAACCGGGCTGACATTGGGTCGCTGGTGCCGTCTGCGCGGGGCGGCTGCTGCGATCAGGTGCCGTACAAAGCCCCATGGCTGCCGCCATGGTGCCGTACTTCTCACGGAACTTGTTACCTTTGCCAGCGCCGCCCAACGACTTGCCCGACTGGTTGCCGCTGCGGAACGCACTGGCGGGTGTTGTGGGAGCCGTGGCGGCGGCTGAGGCAGTGGCGGCGGCGGCGGCGGCGGCGGCGGCGGGAGCTTCAGCACTCGGCTCCACTTCCTCTTCGGCGCCGCCACTGCCTCCGTCGTCTTCATCATCTCCGTCGCCTCCGTCGCCGCCGCCAAGGGTAATGCCCTTCTCCGAGCCTTCATCATCTCCGCCGCCTCGCGCCTCCGCTGCCGCTGCGGCCTCCGTGCCCAGATCCTGGCGGAGGCGGAGTCGAAGCCCAGGAGACAGAGACACCCTCTCCGGCTCGGCTTCCCGGACATCACGGCATCCCGTTCCGATACCATCCTTTCCATCACGCAGCACGCCACGCACGTCATTGAGACGGCTGCCGCCACCACCCTGTAGCGCCCAAGTAGCGCGATCAGCGGCGGAAGGCGCCGCCGCCGTGGCTACACGGGCGCCGCCGTACAGTGAGGACGTGCCGCCACCGCCAGCTGTGAACCTTTTCGGCGACTTGGCGACTTCTCCAGCGACGGCAACAGCAGCGGTGTCGTACGACTGCCGGATACGCCAGGCCGCCCTCCTCCCCCTCCTGGTTCGACCTGTGATGGCGGTGGCTGCTGCTGCTGCGGCGGCGGCGGCGACGACGGCAGCTGCGGCGACGGCGACGGCGGCGGCTGCGGCGAGCCACTTCGCTGCTGTGGTTGCACAGGAATCACCGGCGCGCGCGCGGGGGCCAGGCGGCTGCCAGCTGTAGCAGCACCCGGTAGCCGCTCTCCGCCGCCGCCACCGCCGCCACCGCCTCCGCCACCGCCGCCAGTACCTCCCGACAGGTACGCCACAACGCCGCCGCCACCTCCGCTGACGTCGGACCTTGGTGCCTCTCAGCCGCCGCTTTCGCCGTCGCCGCCAACACCTCCGCCTGCCTCTGCTGCTGCGTCGTCGTCATCGTCGGCGGCGTCGGCGTCGGCGTCGGCATCGACCTTTCCCGGCTTGCAGCTGCGGCCTCAGCCCTGTAGATCCGCCGTACATGTTTTGCAACGTGGATACGACATATTCAGATCCGTACGACTCGGATAGCTGTTGAGTCAACATCTGCTGCTGCTCCGGCCGCTGCTGCTGCGGGACGCTGTTTCGCGACGGTGGCGGCGGCGTCACCGGCGGTGGTGGCTGTAGCCAGGATGCGGCGCTGAGCGAGCCGTCGCCTGTGTGCGCCAGCGCCGCCGCCAGGCTGGCCCGCGACGGCGGCGGCGGCGGCGGCGGCTGTTGCGACTGTAGCCCGGAATTCACTCCAGCTGACGGCACATTGGTGCCAATGGTGACGACTACAGCCGAGGTTGCGGCGGACGACGCTACAGAGGAAGACACGAGCGTGTTGGGCTGTAGCAGAAACGACCCACGGGTCCGTTCCTGCTGCTGCGAGAGCTGTAGCTGCGACTGAGAATCGAATTGCGAAACGGACTGCGAGCAGCGTGATCGAAGCTTGGCCTGTCGCAGCGCCGCTCTCAGCGCCGGTGGCACCATCATCCCCTCCCCCTCCCCCTCCCCCCGACTACCCCCACCCCCCAACCCCCACTTACTGGGCCCCCCACACACCCCGCAGCAATCGACCACCTCCCTTCCAGCCCCCACCTGCCGTATCGTGTTATCGTCCGCGTGTGCTGTAAACCCCGCGATGCCCTCTGAGCCCGCGGCCACCGCCGTCGCCGTCGTGGCGGCGGCGGCGTGGCGACGGCGGCGGCAGCGCTGACGTCATGACTTGGTACTCCATCGCCGACCGTCCCGAACCTGTAGCGGCGCCGCCGGCGGAGCTGTAGCTGACCTGTGCATTGCCGACGGAACCGGATCTTGGCGTGGACGAATCCGTAACCGGCGGCGTTTAGTGCCGCTGCTGCAGCGTGGTTGCTGATGCTGTTGTTGTTGTTGTTGTTGTTGTTGTTTGCCGCGGTAAGTCGGCGAGCAGGAACGCGCGCGGGGTGCGGGGTCGCAGGCGCCCCAACACCCCGGGAACTCCCCCGGTGGCAGATGGTACGGAGGCTGGTACGGCAGTGGCGGCGCCGGCGGTGGCGGCGAAGGGGCTGACGGTGGCGCCAATACTGCTCGCGGCGACGGCTTCCTGCCAGGTGCAACGCGGCGGCGGCGGCAGCGGTGCCGTCGGCGGCAGGTCCCTTGGCCGTACTTGCCTCTGCTCGACGGCTTCGCGTTGGAATGCTTGAACTGGGGCCTGTTCCTAATGACTAATAGCTCCTGCTGCTGCTGCTGCTGCTGCGCTAAGGCCTGCCGTTGCAGCTCTAAGGCTAAGGGAGTCGGTCGCGGCAGCGACAGCTGCGGACGATGACGAATCTTCGCGAATGGCGGGAAGCTGGCAAAGGTGCTGCGCGTTGGTGGCCGAAAGGTCCGAAGTGACGTTGAGGTGCGCTGGAAGGACCCATGGGGCAGCAATGCGCTGTGCCTCGGACTCGTCCGCAGTCGGTGCGAGCTCGAGCTGCTGCTGTTGCTAAGGAGGATCGCAGATGTGATTTGGCTTGCTGCTGGCAAAAGTTGCGGTGCTGGCGGCAATATCGGGGCGAGCGGCATTGCTTGGGGCGCCGCGCGAGACGCAACGACATAGCGCCGCTCCCATCCAATTCAAATATGATGGTAATATGGTATTCTGTGTGATGGTGTCCGGAAAGCGGAGGGCCAGACAAAGCGCTGCTGGCTGTTCGGTGGTTCAGCATGCAGCAGCCTACTACTTCACAAACGCCGCCGGCCGCGTGTAACTGGACGCACGCATAAAGCATGAAAGCGAAAGGAAGAGATGCGATGAGATATTTAGAGCTCCAAGTGTTGGTTAGATAGGTTTGTAAACGCTGTCTGGAGTCTGTGGAGTGAAATGCAAATGACCCTTGGTTCCGTGACATGGACATACGGCTACAACCCAGTTACCAAAATAATTCTCAAACGGGTAACACAATTTCAGTTAACAGAAGCAACAGATAATACCGAAAATAGCTGAAACACAACTTTACTTCACGTGAAACAACGGTGCTCGCACGCACCGAGACGCTCTCGGCTTTAAATTTCACATTGCAGAGCTGGCCACGATCCCTCCTCGATCATTCGAGCACTTTCGCTGTGTGAATTCATTCTCAGGAAAGATTTGTTGTTTGGGCCAAAGACCTTCCTCTTCGTGTCAGCAATGTTGATGGTGCAAAGCATAATTGAAAAACGTATGCTTTGTCGCGCAGTTACGCTATGATGGCAACTTCCATAGATTACGGTTGACCAAAGAGCTCTACTGGCCAAGGAGCTCTACTGTCTCCGCATCCTGTTCACTGCGATGTAAACCAACCAAGTTTGCGACGCTCTGCACTGCCGCATCATGGGGGTACGGCAGCCTGTGGAACGAGCCGTGTTACAGGTACATGAGTAGACGCTCATGTACCTGTGTGTGTGTGTGTGTGCTTGGGGGGAAGAAGGGGCGAAGGGTGGCTGTGAACAAGGTGGGTGGATGCGTTGGGAAGAGAGAGGGTGCTTGTGTGTGCGTGCGTGTGTCTGTGTGTGTGTAAGGTGGGGAGGACAGGATAACTCAAGGAGAAGGGGCCTCTTGTGATGAAAGCATGAATGACTTGCGCACCCTAATCGGGACGTGTGCTAGGGAGATGTTCGGCGTCGCATGGGGAAAGGTGAATTTTGTGAAGCGTGACTGGTGGAACGAGGACTGTGCCGCCGTGCGGAATGATATGATGAGTTTCCGTAAGGAGATCAGGGACTCCGCCTCGGGCAAGCTGCCGGACATTCATAGGGCTACCTGGACGGCCAAGCACCGTGTCTTTAAGAAGGCTACTAGGAAGGCAGCTATTCAGGAGACCGAATTGGAAAATATGCGGAGGAGGATTAAGGCCACCCTGTCCAACCCACGCGGCTTGTGGACATGGCAGCGTGGGGGAAAACCACCTCCTTGCTGGATCTCAGATATTAATGCTTTTACCGAGCATTTTTCCAAGGTGCTTAATGGTGCGGGAAACGCGAGGCAAGGCTGCAACGAGGGTATCCAGTTTAAATGGCAGGATGAGGACCGGGTGATGCACCGACAGGAATTAGTTGCTTGGCTTATAAGGATTAAACAGAGGGCGAAATTGTTAGCGGTCTCAAGGCTATGCGCAACATAGCCTGTCCGTGGGCCTGGAGGGAACCCCGGCCGAGTATTATAGGTACGCTATCAGGGAGAGTGAAGGGCAGCGGCCCGTGTTTGTGTTGGCGCCTTACTTAACGGTGCTATGCAACCGCATATACGGAGCTGAATATCCGCGAGCTGATTATTCACGACTAGCACCCTTTTCCCCGTATACAAAAAGGGGGGGACGCGTCCTGCTGCGACAGTTATCGGGGCATTGCGGTTGGGGGCCCACTATGCAAACATTACGCAATATCATCGGGAGGCGACTTATCAATTACTGTGAGGGCAACAGGCTACACGCCGGTAGCCAGGCTGGGTGTGGGCATGGTTATGGCACCGAGCACCACTTGTGTACCTGCATCAATACTACTAATATAACATCCATGGACCCCCAGCTTTTACGGACACACCCGCACGCAAGTGCGGGTTCCGCACGCAAGTGTGGAACTTGTAACTTGTTAGGGTTGAAAATCCTTCCGATGGTTCAAGGTAAAAGTGCCCCTAGTGGCAACAAGTGATAGGGAACGGAAATGTGGCGGGAAGGGGCTAACAGGCGAGGGTGAACGGGAGGGATATAGGGTGATAGGGAGCTGGGCGGCGCACGATCTCGCTGCTCACAGCAGTGCTGGGTGACAATGATGGTGCATCGATGGATGACCTCGAAAGAAGAAGCTACGGATGGCAGAGGAGCCGCGACCAACTCCGAGAACGGCAGAGGAGCCGCGACCAACTCCGAGAACGGCAGAGGAGCCGCGACCAACTCCGAGAACGGCAGAGGAGCCGCGACCAACTCCGAGAACGGCAGAGGAGCCGCGACCAACTCCGAGAACGGCAGAGGAGCCGCGACCAACTCCAGCCAGAAAGGTGCGACAATCGCCGGGATGACCGGCACAGCAAACACAGTTCCGAAACGCTGGCGAGACGCTGAAAAGAAGTCGGAAAAGCCTTTGGGGCGCGTTTCGGTTTGCGCTTGCCGTACTCGCTCCACGTGCTCCTCGTTGTCCTCCGCCTCCTCGTCTTCCGCCTCCTCCCTTGCGTGTATGCCAACAAATACACTCCACCGCGGCAACAGTGATATACGACCACCACCGCAGCCGCATTTTGCGACAGTGTGGTATGTGCGACTTGGAGGATGAGCACAGTATCGTCCTGAGACCTGTGGAGCAAGCCATAGACGTGTGCAGCAGGGTTTTGCGGCGGTCGTGTAGATACATGGTGCAGCTTACGCGGGGGTGGGGGGTGGGGGTATTACAGGGCTGGCTTCCAGCAGAGGGTATCAACGTGTAATGACACTGCAAAGGTTCCTGTCACGATTGACTTTGAAAATCCTTCAAGGTTCTCCTTTTCGGGGTTGATAAGATAAACCCACAGGTCGATGGTCGGAGCATAAGGCTTTGGGCACAGTACACGCGGCAACGCACACACACATACACATACACACACACACACACGCACACAAACACACACACACACACGCACACAAACACACACACACGCACACACACACACACACACACACACACACGCACGCACGCACACACACACACGCACGCACGCACGCACGCACACAGGTGAGATGTTTCCACGCGGGTGGCCACTGTCAGCCGCAGCTGCCTGCGCGGCCTCCGCTGCGCGCGCGCCCAGCCGTCCCCCTCCCACGCCGACAGCGGGCCCCTGCAGCCGCATGTACATGGTGGCGCGCCTGCACGCGCTGAACCAGGCTGACTTGCGCGCCGTCGCCCGTGATGCCCGCGACGCGCTCACCTGCGCGCTGCCCGCAGAGCTGGCACCGACGGCGACACGGCTGAGCGACGACACAGCCGTGCAGTTGGCGTGGCTGGCCGAGCAGAGCGCCAGCAGCGGCTCTTCGGGTGCAACAGTCGTCGCGCGAGCACATGCGATCGCCCTGATCGACAGCGCCGAGCTCGACGAGAACGAGTTCAAGCTGGCGCACCACATCATCGTGCGGCACCTGTACGGTGAGGCTCCGGCAACACAGGTACTGTGAGAGGCAACGCCCTGCTGTGCACACTGCCTGCCGAGCCGGTGCTGCGCGCGGGGCCCTGAAAGGCCCAAAGCAAAGGTGTATAAGAGAGACCTTCCGTGTGATGGAACCCTATCACTGTGTGTGCGCGCCCCCCGCCCCTCCCCCTCCTTGCTGGAGTGTACAGCATCTCGACATGTCTGATCAGGTGCAACAGCAGCCGCAGCCGCGCGCCGGGGAGCAGGCAGTGTTTTTTTTTAAGTAATATATTACTTTTTAGGAATAAATAGCCTTTTTGGCCTTTGGAAATAAGGAACAAAGTGAGGCCGATCCGTACATTTTCATTCCTTCAGCCAAAAACGTCCATTGCTGCCAGATTGCTCCGTAGTGTGCAGAATTTAGTATTATCGATCATAAAATAGATATGAGGGCCCGTAAGAAGGTCAAGCCCGTGAGTCAACGCGGCATAGCAGAATGTATGACCGGTCCTTCCATAGACAAACACGCAAAAGGCAACGACTTGAACGCCGAACAAACACAAAAACAGCAAGATAAGTCTGAAATTTTTCCTGATAAAGGCGTTTGGGACGGCGGTGCTGTTGTCGGTAATGCATCGGCAATGTTGCTGCCAGCGGCGACCGATGACACGGGCGCCATTACCCCTGCCTTCCATGGCGGTTGTGATCAGCATAAGCGCAAGCTGTCACCCAATCAGCTTGACAACAACGAATGCAGCGAGGCGCCCAACCCGAGCGCTCGCAGTGCCAAGCGGGCTCAGACACAGCGCATCCGCAAGGGCATGAGCGACGGTGCATGGCGGGACAAGCAGAAGGAAAATCCCCACAGATGGCAGATTGCCTGGGCCGCCAGGTATCCCTGGGCCCAGCCTGTGCATGCTGACGTGGACGCCGGAGAAGTGCACGACCAAGTGCGCTGCATCCCCTGCACGTTGATGAAGAAGAGCGACTACCTGATCATGTGCCGGGCAGCTACCCTCGACAAGCACATGACGTCTGAAGTGCACAAGACGTCAGTGGAGCATCAACAGAGCCAGAAGGCGCACCTGGCACTCCAGCAGCAGCGGAACGCGACCCTGCCACAGCTCTACACCCCGGGCAACACGGTGGCAGAGAAGGCCAAGCACCAGCAGCTCATCCAGCTCTTCTGGCAGCTTACCCGGGGGCGGCCCATCACGGACTTCATGGCTTCTAAGGAGGCGTTCGAGGCGCTGTCCGTCCCACACATAAGCAGCTCACACTGGAGCGGCTTCTCAGCCTGGAACCTCGCTGAGGCGCTTGACGGGGTACTGATGGACAAGGTCCGGGAGCTTGTGCGGAGCGCGCGATTCATTTCGCTGAGCATGGACGAGTGCGTGGGCATCGACAAGAATTCGCGCCTCTCCCTGCACGTGTACGTCATGGATGCGCAGTGGAGCCGGTTGCCGCTCCTTATCGATGTGAGTTTTAACGGGTGGACAGGCTGCCGGGACTGGGGGTTTGCCGCATTTGTCTTGTTCTCCACAAGTTGTAACATCATTCCTCACAAGTTCCTATCTTCTGAACTTGTGTCCACTTTAAGTATCCCTGCATCCCCGCAGTTGGCGCATGTACGGGGCGCACCTGACGCTGAGAACATCACGCAGTTGGTGCTGGATACACTGAACGTGGAGGGCGACCTCGGGGAGCAGGATTTGGCGCGCAAGCTCGTAGCGGTCAGCACTGACGGTGCAAGCGTGATGACAGGCGTGCACAATGGGGTGTCAGCAAGGCTCAGCCAGACCGCACCGTTCCTTGCAGGACCCCACCCGCAACCGCCTGGACGAGCACCTAGCATTGTGTGTGCGGATGTTTACCCAGGACCTGTTCGACCTGGGCACGTTCCCGTTCCGTGACGCACTGAGGAAGTGGCTGGACAGCAGCAGCAGGGGCCGGTACATGATGAACCGGTAGAGTCCTAGTGTGCTGTGGTTTGCAGTGGCGGGTGACGGCCTTTGATTTGCTATGCGGTTGCTTGCTTTGGGCCTTTGCTTGGTCGGATTTACTTTTTGTTCACAAACAGTGCCAGAACTATCTATGCATGTGCATGAAGCGTGCGCACATGAACGAAAACGCGCCAACGCAGTGTGTGCCTCTTGGTCTATGAGGGGAGTTGTAACTTATCGGGGGGGTC
>NW_003307621.1:429997-430735 GCF_000143455.1 Volvox carteri f. nagariensis
CCGCAGCCGCGCGCCGGGGAGCAGGCAGTGTTTTTTTTTAAGTAATATATTACTTTTTAGGAATAAATAGCCTTTTTGGCCTTTGGAAATAAGGAACAAAGTGAGGCCGATCCGTACATTTTCATTCCTTCAGCCAAAAACGTCCATTGCTGCCAGATTGCTCCGTAGTGTGCAGAATTTAGTATTATCGATCATAAAATAGATATGAGGGCCCGTAAGAAGGTCAAGCCCGTGAGTCAACGCGGCATAGCAGAATGTATGACCGGTCCTTCCATAGACAAACACGCAAAAGGCAACGACTTGAACGCCGAACAAACACAAAAACAGCAAGATAAGTCTGAAATTTTTCCTGATAAAGGCGTTTGGGACGGCGGTGCTGTTGTCGGTAATGCATCGGCAATGTTGCTGCCAGCGGCGACCGATGACACGGGCGCCATTACCCCTGCCTTCCATGGCGGTTGTGATCAGCATAAGCGCAAGCTGTCACCCAATCAGCTTGACAACAACGAATGCAGCGAGGCGCCCAACCCGAGCGCTCGCAGTGCCAAGCGGGCTCAGACACAGCGCATCCGCAAGGGCATGAGCGACGGTGCATGGCGGGACAAGCAGAAGGAAAATCCCCACAGATGGCAGATTGCCTGGGCCGCCAGGTATCCCTGGGCCCAGCCTGTGCATGCTGACGTGGACGCCGGAGAAGTGCACGACCAAGTGCGCTGCATCCCCTGCACGTTGATGAAG
>NW_003307621.1:430785-436245 GCF_000143455.1 Volvox carteri f. nagariensis
ACTTTTTGTTCCAAACAGTGCCAGAACTATCTATGCATGTGCATGAAGCGTGCGCACATGAACGAAAACGCGCCAACGCAGTGTGTGCCTCTTGGTCTATGAGGGGAGTTGTAACTTATCGGGGGGGTCTGGGGGGGGCGTAGCCCCCCCCAGCGCCCCACTCTTAAGGAATACATAACGGCGACGCTAGCAACTTTGTTACTTAGGTTGGAATAAATTGAGACCCCCCCTAAATGAAAAAAAAATCACTGGGAGCAGGCGTACCTTGACCTGCTGCGCCACGTCCTAGAGTGCGGCGAGCCGCGGGAAGACCGCACCGGTACGGGCACGCTGTCCGTGTTCGGCAGGCAGCTGCGGTTCGACATCTCGGACTGCGTGCCGGTGCTGACCACCAAAAAGGTTGCGTGGCAAAAGGTCATCCAGGAGCTGCTGTGGTTCATGCGCGGCGACACGGACGCAGCGATCCTGCAGCGCGACGGCGTACGCGTGTGGGACGGCAACAGCTCGCGCGCGTTCTTGGACGCGCGCGGCCTGCGCCACCTGCCAGAGGGCGACATTGGCGCGGGCTACGGCCACCAGTGGCGCCGCTTCGGCTCGCCGTACGTGGACTGCAAGACGCCGCCCCGGCAGGGGGCCGAGGCAGGGGGCGTCGACCAGCTGCAGTTTGTGCTCGACGAGCTGCGGCGCAACCCCAGCAGCCGCCGCATCTTCATGTCCGCCTGGAACCCGTGCGACCTGGACAAGATGGCGCTGCCGCCCTGCCACGTCTCCGCGCAGTTCTACGCCGACCGCGCCGGCGGCCTGAGCTGCCACATGTACCAGCGCAGCGTGGACGTGTTCCTCGGCTTCCCCTGGAACATCCTGTCGTACTCGGTCCTCACGTACATCCTCGCGGCCAAGGCGGGCCTCAAGCCCAAGGAGCTCATCATCTCGACGGGCGACACGCACATCTACGCCAACCACGTCGGCCAAGTGAGGACGCAGCTTGCACGCCAGCCGTTTGCGTGGCCCCGGCTGGAGCTGTCGCCCGCGGTCGCCGCCAAGGCGTTCGAGGACATAACCCTCGAGGACTTTCGCATGGTAGGCTACACCAGTCACCCGTACATCCGGGCGGACATGAGCGTGTGACAGCATGGCGCGGAGGACGGACGAGCAGAGGCGAGAAAAGTGTGACAGTAATACCCCCGTGCATGCCCGCTGGTGTGGGGCTGCGCAGCCGCCAACCTCGAGGCCCGATGGCAGATGCTCAGAGCGAGCATCCGGTACCGGCTGTGCGCCGCCCCCCAACCCCCCACCCACCCACACACACGGGGACAGGTTGCGACTGGCTGGCGTCGTCGCACTTTGGGTTAGCCCCAACTTGAGAGAACAGCCTGGGGTCGAAGGCTTCCATTCTCGGTCTCCATTCTCGACATAACCCGGGTGTAGTGGAACACGTGCGGGCGCGCCACGCAGTGGATGCTGGGGCTTTTCGCCCTGCATATGGGCATCGGTGGCCTTACACTCCGGAGCCAGCGAAAAATGGTACACTCCATTTTACGTTCAGAATGACTGGAATGAATGACACATGCCAGCTCTGTGTGATATCCCGCGGCGCGCCAGAGAAAAAGTACAGAGACAGCTCGGCCTGGGCGAGACACTGACACTGCAGAGGGGCGAGCGCGCGAGCGCGCTCGAGCCTGCCGACGTGTTGCGTAACGCTTTTTTACGCGTTTCGCGTGGGCGGGGGGAGTGTGTCCACGCCTGACCTAGAAAGACCACCTCACCCAATCATTTTTCCTATCCTACTCATTCTCTGCCTGTTGTGCACCCCGGTATCAAGCCAGAGTTCCCGCTGCTGTGGCCGACCGCAGCAGCCTCTCGCGCAGAGTGGCAGAGATCTCGGGTCGTGCAGCAGCCTGCAGTATAGTATCCCTGTGGGCCTCTCTGATGAACGCCGCCAATGCCCTCCCCTTGGCGTGCTCACTGGCCTCGTCGCGCAGCGCCTCCCACTCGTCTGGATCGATGAAGTGGCGACGGCTGCGGTAGCCGTGGTGGTAGTGGCCGTGGTGGTACCCGTCATCGTCCAGGATCGCGCGCATGCACTCATCCACCAGCCGACTGTACGGTGTGTATGTAAACAGGAACCACATGTCACCCATGATGTCCACGACCCGGCCGCTGCCGCTGCTGCCGCCGCCGTGGAGCACAAAATCACGGCACATCCTTGAATCGTGGCGCAGCTGCAGGCCTCGGGCGTGCAGGGCCTCCTCCAGCTCCATGTACCGGGCTGCGTACGCTCGCAGCGTCTCCACGACGTCCCGCGCCTCTCCCTTGCCATCGACGACGTACTGGGCGTACGGGCAGTAGTGCTGCTGCTGCGCGTGTGATGGAGCCGAAGTTATCAGCTCGTGCACACGCTGAAGAACGGCGGTGTTGAAGCTGGCGCCCAGCAGCGCGTCGAGTCGCCTGTACCTGGCATCCCGCCTGGCCATCTCCGCGGCAGCGCGCGCGCTCCTGGCCTGGGCGCAGCGCCTCTTGGAGTCCTCGAACGCCTCCCTGGAGCCCCACTTGGCGAGCACCGCGCGCGCGAGCTCAGCTGCGGGGAAGAGGCGCATGCTCGGCCCGCGGGCGCGGTGCGGATTGGCGCGGAGTATCTGGTGCGGCTCCAGAGCGACGAGGTCCTTCTTGGTGAGGCCGTACATCTCGCTGGCCTGGGACGCCGCGCGCATCACCCGCGGCGCGGCCTTGATGGCGAGCCGCTCCTCGGCGGACAGGCGGCACACGCTGGCACGCGCCAAATCCTCCTCCTGCTGCTGTTGCTGCTTCTGCACAGCGAGCCGGTAATCCGCCTCGTCCCTGAGGAACTTGGCCGTCACAGCCTCTCGCATCTGACTCAGCGTGACACGGCCGCACGTGCTGACGCCTCGCTCTCGGCAGAGCAGACACAGCTCGGCCTGCCGCATGCGACCCAGGTTCTCCGGCGGCGGATGTGGCGGCGGCGGCTGTTGTTGTTCTTGTTGCTGTTGTTCTTCCGCAGAGGTTCTCCTCCGCCGCCCCTCGCCATCCAGCAGCAGCTCTTCTTGCAGCGCCTGCGCCAGCAGCGCCGCGCTCCGGTTGCAGGTGAGCGCGAGGGCAGCGGCAGTCCTGGCCACATCCGCGCGAAAGACCCAGACGTCGTCTACTGCGCTCTTGTCCATCAGGGCGGACGCGATCAGCTTCAGGACGTCCGGCGGCATGTGCTCCAGGGACGTCGTTCCTACTACTTCATCGTCTCTGCCTCTTCTGCCACCATCATCCATGGTTTCTGGAGGGTTTGGAGGGTTTGGAGGGGGGGGGGGGATGTGAGCGTGTGTGCGTGGCACAAACACAGCGTCCTTTTATGTACTTTTGCCACTACTCTTCTACCTCTCTGCACGAGAGAGTGTACCATGATCAGAGTCTCTTCTTGCTGAGTCATCTGATGACTCTCACTCATACACTCGGTCTCAAATGATTGTGGGGCGCCGCTTGTGTGTGTGTGTGCACCGCCCTCCCAGTACCCGAATCGGTATGTAAAAACTCATCATGCCGCCACTGAAGCGGTCGTGTGTGTGTGTGTGTGTGTGTGTGTGTGTGTGCGGTAAAAAAAACACGACAGCCTCTCTCTCTCTCTCTGTCTGCTGCTCTACCTCTGCCCTCTCTACCGCAACCTCAGCAAATCCGCCCTTCTTGCAGAGAGTACTCCCACATGGTGGATCTGCGGCTGTCGAGATTTAGGCGCCCTCTGTCAGAACTCTGGGGGCAGCGGAGGATTGCTGGTCTCCGTTTTCACTTTTCTCGTGCGGCAGGTTTGCCCCGGTCCAACTTTTGCGTGTCTAACTAAACATGTATGTTTGCTCAATTTGGCCTTGGTGGTGTGGCTCTGCGCCGCTGCCACCTGAGGTCCGCACATGCTGCATCACAGGGCTCGTATGTTGTCAGAGACACTTACATGTGGCTGGGTCCATGTCCCTCCACCCGCATGGATGCATTTGACAAAGCCCAGATTTGCGAGCAGCTTAAACGGCCCGCAATCGCAGACACTACAAGCCGTGCGCAAAACGGATCAGGGTGACGCGCATGCGGACACCATGCTTGTCGCAAGGCCGCTCACCGACCCCGACCCCGTGTGTCGTCTCGCTGTCTCGCTGGGCCCCGCTCTGGTTCTCTCTTCCGCCGCCGCACATGGGGACGGCCTTCTCCAAGGCCATCGCGAAGAGCTGGAGCTCGCACCGGTCGTGGAGCCGGCGTAGGCGCGAGATGCTGCGAGTCACCCGCCAGGGTGCCTGGAACTCGAGCAGCAGCCTCTCCTCCTTGTCGTGGATGCTGACCAGGAGGCCGAACTCGTCGCCCTCGAGCTCCGGCTCGTCCTCGTACGCACAGGCTGTCCCATAGAGCTCCTCCTGGGCCGCACGGAACGACTCGATGACAAGCCTCCTAGAGCAGAGCGACACGGCGCCTTCCATGGCAGAAAACTCTCCCAGGTGCTCGTCAGGCCCGCACGCTGTGTCCCAGTCTCTGGGCGACACTGCCTGCAGCAGCATGCTGGGCTTCAGGGCCGTCGGTACAGGAATGGCGCGGCGACGCAGCAATGAGCGCGATTCGAGAACGACTGACAGGCGCGATCCTTTCTTGGGATAAATGCCAGAGAGCAGAGGTGAGAAGACGCAGTACAAAACGACAAAAAACGTCTTTTTCGCGCGTGCGAGTTGACGGTTGCAAGCTGACAGTTGGGAGTTGCGGACAGGACATTCAGCACACCCCTTCCACACACACACACACACACACACAAACTGAAGCACCCTCGCTTGAAGGGGAAACGCAGAGAGCAGAACGGATGCCGGGCTTCCGAGCTCATTCTGCTCCGACGCTCGCTCTTCTTTTACAGTGCGGCTTTGCTGTGCAGCAGCCCCGCTGCCCCCGGCCCAGCTCCTGCGCCCGCCATCCCCAGCCGCCTGCCCCGCACCAGCCACTGCACGCAGCACGCGACGGCGGGGCTGCACGCGGCCACGTCGAGCTGCTCCAGCGCCGCGGGGTCCGCGCCGCCCTTCTCCAGCAGCGCAAGCAGCGGCTGCGGCGTCGGCGCGCGCACGGCGGCCGGCAGCAGCGCCGTCGCAGCACCGGCGAGCCCGGCCGCCTTGCCCGCCTGCCGGGCGGCCGCGAGGGTGTCGAGGATGCAGTACAGGGCTGCGTGCCGGCCCAGCTGCAGCGCCAGCTCCAGCGCCGTGCTGCCGGCCGCCCGGGTGCAGTAGAACTCGGCTGCGGGCAGGTGGTGCAGGAGCACGGCGACCATGCCGCGCCCGTCATGCGCGTCGGTGTCGTCGTCCAGATCCTCCGCCGCCACCGCCACCGAGGAGGAGGCGGCGGAGGATCTGGACGACGACGGCGACGACCAGGGCGAGGCCGACGACGGCGACGACATCGGCGGCGGCGACGCCGACCACGCCGCGATGGCCACGT
>NW_003307621.1:436295-452436 GCF_000143455.1 Volvox carteri f. nagariensis
CGCGCAGAACACCGACAGCAGCTCGCGCGCGAGGGCCTCGGCCGTGACGTCCCGGTACACGAAGGCCAGCCGCTCCAGGACCCGCGACAGCGTGTCCTCGCTCAGCGTGCAGCCCAGCGCGCCGCCCAGCGCCGCCACCACGGCGCCCGACGCGCACAGCGGGTACAGGTCGTCGCCGCGCTCCGCCAGGCTGGCGTCGCAGCGGAAGCACCAGTCCAGCAGCGTGCGGCCGTCTGGGGCCGTGCAGCTGACAGCCGCGCGCGCCAGGATCAGCACGCCGTGCGGCGCATACACGCAGATGGCGGTGCACAGGGCCTCGCACCGCGCGCCCGCCGCCGCCGCCGCCACCGCGGCGGCGCTGCTGCCGCCGCCGCCGCCGTCTTGGTCGCGGTTCGCGCCCGCACCCGCGCCCGCGCCCGCGCCCGCGCCGGCACCCGTACCAGCGGCCAGCTGCCACGCCAGCTCGCACGTGCACTGCGGCGCGTTGCGCAGCCACGTGAGCTCCCCCGGCAGCGACCAGACGCTCCTCAGGGACAGGTGCGCGGCGAGCAGGGCGTCCGCGTCGTGCAGCACGTCGGCGTGGTGGGCCGGGATGTGCGTGAGCGCCATGCACAGTGTGGCCGCACTCGGCGCGAGGGGCCCGTGGCCGTCCGCGAGGAGGGGCGGGCCGTCCACGAGCGCGGCCGCGCGCAGCAGCCGCAGGAGCGCGAGGCACGCCTGAGCGATGGCGGGCATGACCAGGAAGTCGGCGGTGCGGACGGCGAGCGGCAGCAGCTCACGCGGCAGCAGTCGGGCGGCGCACTCACCCACGGTGCCGGGCGGCGCGTAGGCCAGGCACAGCACGGTGTGCAGGACGCGCGCCTCCTCCTCGGACGCCACCAGCAGCTCCACCTCTGCGGGCGCCTGCCAGTGCCACACCGCGGCCTCCCTCCACAGCAGGCTGCCGCACAGGTGCTGGCTGCAGGCGGCAAGCACCGCGGCGTGGCCCCGCAGCTCCCACGCCAATGCGCCGCCCAGCTCCACGCTGACACGCGCGGTCACGCGCACGTCGGACAGCTGCCTGCCCTCGGCGCTGTCCAGGAGCCAGACGTGCGCCAGAGTGTCGCCGTCACGAGCGGCGGCGAACGTGGATGACATGCCTGCCATGGCGCGAGAACTCCCCCCGGTGCTTGTGGCGCGTCGCGGAGTGGCGGAGAAAGAAAGGCTGGGTGGGGACGCTGTGTGTGTGTGTGTGTGCGTGCGGGCCCGCTTTTATGTGCTCCCTCTCACATGGCCGCCGCCATCAGCGATGCCACCCGTGCCCTCGCCTTGTTCGGCGTTGTGTTCAGGCACGCGCCGGCCAGCTCGTAGTGGCCGGCGCCAAACTGCGCGGCGGCAAAGATCGCGTCGAGCTCCCTCATCAGCACCCCGAACCGCTCCTTCTGAGCCTCCGTGATCATCTGGGGCGCCGGCTGCAGCAGCTTGTGCGTCGTGTTGACCTCCTCCAGCCAGCGCCCCGTGCAGCCGTCGCAGCACTCAGTGCAGTCAGGCGAGCAGCTGTCGCTCGGGCCCTTGCCAAGGCACATGACTGGGCAGCAGGTGATGCGCCACGCCGCGGACCACACAAGGCACGGCAGGCACAGGACGACAGTGAGCATGTTCCCAGAGACCCGCGCCGCGGTGCCATACTTTTTGGGCACCCGGCCGTGGACATTGTACACACGGACGAGCGTGTCCAGCATCGCCAGCCATGCGTCGGCGAGCGCGTGCTGGCGGCTGCCGGCGGCTGCCGGTGCGCCCGCGGCGGGTGCGGGCGCCGTCCGAGTGCGGCGGGGCATTGAATGCGTGTGCCTCGCGATGCGTGTGCCTCATGATGCGTGTGCCTCGCGATGCATGTCTTGCTCACCACTCGTATATCCCCCCAGCTCAACAACGACACGTGTGCCTGCACGTGCCGCAGCGACGCAGGGTGTACCAGCTGACGCGCAAGCAGTACTACACCGAAACGGTACCACCGCTTGTGGTTCCTGTTGGAGCACAGCCCCCGTTGCTTGTCCGTTCGAGGCAGCAGCCTCACAGCGGCCCTCGTCCCCTGCGCTGTGTGCGTACCCGTAGATCTATGGTCTACAGCAACTAGGGGAATGGGTGCCCTTGCGCCTCGGGGTGCCTTTACTCTTGCCCTGACTGTACAACCTCAGTAACGTTTTTCCGTCAGATACTGACAATAGGGTTCCCTAAATCCCTTGCAAAAAAACAACACACTCGTCGTAGGTAGTGACATTTGGGTGCAACACTTGTCTTGAAGAATATGCAGTCCGTAACACTATTCGACATTGACACAGTCCCACCGATATGCAGCACACGACACCCTGACGCGTGATCGACTGGGCTGCATCGGGCAACCCTACTTCGCCCGCTTAATCATCACCAACAAATTCTCCGCGAATCGGTACTTGCGCGAAATCTCCGTGTGAATTGCCGATGAGTTCTTGGACCATTCCGGCACTGAATGTCGGCTGATCACATCGATCGGCCTCCGAATCGTCTCCCTCTCCACCTCCGGCTTGATGACCGTTTCCTCGTGGCACTCCCAAATGTCCACCGCCGCCGACAGCACTGCGTGCGTCACCTCCGCGACGATGGGCACACAGTGGTCTGGTACGCCCGAGCAGTGGTCCTTGTAGCAACGCGTGATGGCGTGCACCGTCTGGAACACCGATGTGGGCTCTGCAGGCGGCACCCTTGCGCACCGCACCAGGAGTTCGGCCCGCGACGAGCAGCCACTTTACCAGGCGCGCGGCCTTCTCCAGCGGGTCCGGCACATCGTGGAGATGATGGTGGAACACGGCCCAGGGAAGGGCTTCCAGCAGGCCACCTTCACAGGCTGCATGGCCTCTGTGTTCGGCTCCATGTCGGGCCACTGCTCAAACTATGAGGAGCAGGACAGGGCCGTCATCAAACTCGCCAACTGCTTGCTGGAGCACAACGACCAGCCCCGCCTGTCCTGCACGGGTGGCGCGCCGTCCGAGTGCGTCAAGGCGAACAGTGCTGACACGGTGACAGTCGGGTTCATATAGCAGGTCAACGCGCTCATCCACGCGCACAAGCAGGTCATCACGCACTGCCACTACTTCATGTGCTACGTGCAGAACCTGGTCAACACGGCATACGTGCAGGACCTTGCCGCCAACGTGTCCGCCTGCCAGGAGAGGTTGCTCGCACACACCGATGACGCGGCAGCGATGCGCGCCACGATGAACGCGAGTGCCTGGAGGCTGGGCGAGATGATGCAGGAGGTCTCCTCGCTGCAGGAATGCGCAGAGTCCCTGCACACCAGCAACATGCAGCTCAACACATCGCTGCACGCATGCAGCGCGAACACCATCGCCCTCGAGCACACGCTCGACGTCTACAGCACCGCGCACACAGACCTCGCAGCACAACACGCCGACCTCAGCAAGCAGCATGCCGCTCTGAGCCAGCAGAACGAGCGCCTGGTCGGCAGCGTCGCGGAGCTCAACACCAGCCTGCACGCGTGCAGCGCGAACTCGGTCGCATGCTCGACCTCGTCAGCGCCACAAACGCGAACCTCAGCGCGGAGCTTGACCAGCTCAGACGCCTAACCGCAGGCCTCACGGAGACCGCCACGGAGCTCAACGCGTCGCTGTCCGCGAGCAGAGCGGACGTAAACTATCTCGAGGTGATGGTCGCGATGCTGAAGGAGCAGAAATGTCAGGTTGGGAACACGGCGGCCACACCGCTCATCGACACTGTTGCCACCCTCGTGCTGGCGTCTGCAAAGAGCGTGTGCAGGGTCATCGTGGCGGCGTCCGAGATGGGCATCGGCAAGGCCATCGGCATTAACATTAACAGCCTGTGCTTTGAAATCAACGGCAATCATCAACTGACCGTCAAGGTCGGCACCGACATCCTGCTATTGGCGCTTGTGTTGGCCGTTGCGTTCAAGGCATTTGCATTGTTGACCCGTGCTCACTACACCTACACCTACCAGTCTGCCGACTCGCACACCACCGACCGTCAGGCACGCGGGCTGGCAGTCGGCAGGACTGACAGGCGCCGCGGGTGCTTGTTGCAGTGAATGTGTGGGGATTTCGTCAACTTTGAAAAAACTCTTTTTTTGCTACGTCTGCGGCACCAAAGCTGACGTAAGCCACTGGGACGCCTCATCCTTGATGAGAACATCCGCACTCGCCGCCTGGAGCCTGGGCATGCGAAGACGCTTCAGCGCCGTCAGCGTGATGAGGTCATTGTTATTGGCCGCGCGGAGATATGGGTTGGCGATGCTATCACGGCAGTCATTTGGTATCGGGCATCCGTTCTGCACGAGCCACTCCAGCACCTCAATGCAGCCTGCATCGCTTGCTTCGGCAAGGGTTCCTGGATGCCAGGGGCAGCCGCGCTCACGCAGCCACACGATCAGCTCCAGGCGCCCCGAGTACGCCGCGTCGAGCATAACCTCGGCTGTGGTCACAGCTTCCTCGCCAAATTCCTCTGCCGCCCAGGCCAGCACGTGCAGGTGGCCGTGCCTGGCCGCCACCGCCAGGCAGCTAAGCGCTGCCGCAGAGGTGCGCACTAACACGTCACGCCGGACGAGCAGGCGCAGCATGTCGAGGTCGCCCAAGCGACACGCCACCGAGACCCATTGGCAAGATTCCCACTCCGAGTACGGCGGCGGCCATACGTCCATCAGCCCCTCCACAACGTGGACATGTCGCGACCGCACCGCGGTTAACAGCTCTGAATTGAAGTACTTCTGGCGAAGCTCGCGCACCTTATGGCGGGTTGCAGAACAAACCTCCTTGTCTTCGCTCGCGAGTGCCGTGCTCCCCAAGAGCCTGGAAATCCCACGCTTTTCACCGCGGCGATACGCCAATCCAACCAATAATTAATGGGCTATCCTATGATGCTGAGGTCATAGAAAGCGCTGGTGAAATGAGGCCAAGCCTGAGCGTCGTACAGCTTACACTCACTTGTAATAAGCTCGCGTAGTCACGGACGCACCGGCAGCCCGCGGCAGCTTGTTTTTTGGCATACCGCCATATATATATAGTAACCTTCTTGTTGAGCGAAGAGCGTCTCTCCGCTCGAGATTGTTGAGCATTATTGCCTGCATATCGAGTTGTCACGACCAGCCTTGTATCCTGCGCAAAAATAGTAATAAGTCATTAAGTCATTAGCAAGACATAGGTTTCCTTCTCTGGAGCTCAGCGTGCGTGCTCATCGTCGGTACTGCTGGTCTTCGGTAAGCATCGTCTTTTGCGCGGCGCGCAAGACGTGTAATAGTAACTTTTTGGGCCGCGGTCAGCGTTGGCTGATGCGTCGGTCCCTGTTTCGACCTACGCCGCCGGGGTCAGCGTGGGTCGCCGGGGTCGCTGTGGTCTACGTTTTGCGCGGCGCGCAAAACGTTAGAATGCGTGAAAGGCGCATAGTTAGGGAGGGTATGAGAATGCTACCCCTTGCACAGCACTTTGCATGTATAGCTCCCCACACCCGCGGAGCCTAGGTGTGTGTACGAGGTTAGAATAGCTCATGGGTGAAACGCCAACTGAGCTATGTCAGCTTGTGTGCCGACAGCCGCGAAGTTAATTCCAGGCCCCAGTCATGAGGTGGTTGGTGAAGACATTGGGGTCATCAGCATGAGAGTGCAAGGGTGAGCCGGAAGTATGGGTGCAGAATGGGTGATGCAGGTACTCGGGCATGAACCGCGAGGCCGGCAGGCTCTGGAGCATGCTGCTGGGTGCAACGAGGATGGCCCTCGCGATCGCTTGCGGACCCGTCGTCATCAGAGGGTCATTGTGGTGGGGAGGCTCCCCTTGGTAAGCCATGGCCTCGTACATGATGTAGTGCCAAAATGGATGGCGAGGCGGGGATGCCATGAGCGTGTTCTGGTACTTCTTGTTCTTATTGCCTGATTCAGCAATGGCCGCACACCCTGGCTTCAAAAAGTGATAGAAATTCCTGTAACAAATCACATCCATGTCGGCGTATATTCCGCCATGCTTGTACAGGATCAGGTACCGCACCATGTCGATGCGCTGAATGTGTGTTTTGTAGGCGGAGAAGCGTGGGTAATACCGAGGGTACTCAACCCGCACAAACGCATCGATGTCTTCATCCGTCCACATCCTGTGCACGTAGCCATCTCCCTCTGGGAATTGTGTGTAAAATGACTCCAAACACATGTGCCACAGCTGTGGCCACCGAGAGCGGTCGGACGGCGCCGTGTGGTGGACGATTTTGGGGATGGGATCCTGCCACCATGTGTCACTCGCCCGCGGGAATTCAACGTCGGCGAGAGCATGCGCACCATTCAACCGTTGTGACCCTGATGACATGTATTGCTCACACCACTCTTGTGATCATGTACTTGTGCACGATTGTGCACGATCGTGCACGATCATACACGCCATGAACACCACCACCAGGGCGACAAGACTAACCACCGCTATCATGAAAACCGTGGACGTGTTCGTTTTTATTTTCATTCCTTGTACGCGCTGGACACATAACTATACTAGACAAGTATTGTCTGTGTTGTTCCCAACTACTCGGCGGACGCAATCAACTAACCACTCACCGCACAGCACGGCCTCCAGGGAGGGTGACATGCCATAGAGCTGGGTCCTAGCTCCATCATGCCGGCTGCTACTACAACGACCAATGCACGCATCGCACATCACATATTTCGACCGGCATTACTACACGGATGGGGCCGCTCGCCTTCATGGGACCAGCACCCGCCAGGACCCATCAACACCCGCCAGGACCCATCGGCTCCGACCGTTTGATGATGATACAGCCTAGGTAACTGTTGGAGCGTAGGCGACAACTGTTTCAGAACGGTTTCGCTCCGTTAAGACTAGGCTTCGTGTCAAGAGAAGTTCTGGCCTAGCTCTCTCCCAGGGACATTATATCCCTGTTGCTTAGGAGACTGAAACGACTTCCGTACAACCGTGTCTGCACGGCTTTCAGGGGGTGACCTTCTGAGTAAGTCACTTGCTCTCAGCTCCCTCTCCCGGAACTGTCCAAAACTCTTCCTTGCCTCAACTGGCAACTCGTAGCTGGCACTACAACAGTACCACACGGCCGGGCGGGGCTGGGGTGTTGTGGGAGCGGACCGGAGCCCAGGTCGGGGTGAGGAGGCAGGGTCGGGGGAGCAGGAATGAGCGGGACCGGCGCAGGTTGGGTACATAGAGGACAGGGCCAAAAGTGGAACACGCCCTAGCGATGGACAAACCGATGCATAGAGCAACCGCACGACATGGATGACGAAGACGGCAGGTACGGCAGGGAAGATAAGATAAAGCGGCCAGAGATGGAGCAGACGTGCCCCTGTTCCCTGATATAACACAGGCTTTCTGGCCCAAGTCTGTTAGCGTGCTGCTCTCGTGCAGGCGCAGCCAGGTGGTGGGGTCTGCAGACTCTAGGCCCAAGAACGAGCGTAGCCGCATCGCCCAGTCCAAGTCGTCTTGGTGCAGCTGAGATGATGGCGTCCACAGCGGACCGAGCGCTACACTCACAAAATGGACGCCGCCAACCGGGATGTAATGGACGCGCTCAGGCAGCAAAGGAAAACTTCTACAATGATGTGGCTCTTCATTAAAGCTTTAAAAAAGAAGTTGTTTTGGCGGAGAAAGTTTGGCGCTGCTCGTCCTCCGTACAGAACTGGGGTCCGGCTGGGCCCAGCTGGCTTGCCTCCTCGAGTGCCCGCCGCGAAAGGAATTGCCAGCCAAAGAGAACATACACCAGTTACAAGTTCCTTGACCCATATGCCTGTCAGTTTGTTTCTCCTAAGTATTGAAACTTTGGCCGACTCCTAGACATTGTCCTAAAGACGCGAATGTCAGTTCGGACTTTCCCGATATACAGCATCACAAAGGAATGTATAGGCAAGGCTGAGGTTTCGACAAGTGGCCGTGGAGACTTATTCTTGTCCAGGGCCGTGAGAGTCGCGGGCGAAAAGCTGCGTGTGGACCCGACGGACATTCAAATACACGGGGTTCAACTTAACGACGGGGGCTGCATAAGCAAGGAGGTTGCCGCTGAAAAGACGGTGAAAGAGGTGTGCACTCAGTGCTGTGCTCCGTGCTGTAGTTACATGCACCATATAAAAGGACTTATATGTATGCATTTTTATAATAACTGTATGCAGCTTGTGAACAAGGAAGCCGCGGTGGTTGTGGACCTGCCTGAAAGTGCACAGTCCACGAGCGACGCCGAGAATGCTGCGCTGAAGGACAAGGTGCAAAGTCTGGAAAAGGCGCTGGTGGACCTGAAGGAAGCTACGCTTCGGCCCCAGCAACTTCAACGCAAGATGGCTCTCCGGCGTTTGCTCGATGCCGCTCGGGCGACCATTGCTGGGCACACGCTCAGTGACAATGAGCGTGGCCAGCCCTGGAACGACTTCCTGGGCACGGTTCAGGACTTCAATGGCCTCTCCAAGGAGGCGGCCATGCTGACCAAGTTCGGGCGGGGTATGCAGCAGTGGCTTAGCAGCCAAGCCGCGCACAGCTTCGACGAGGTCACTATCGCGGAGGCCGTAACCGCGGTCACCAAGGATCGCAACCTGTACGACGCCCTCTTCAAGTTCGTGTACCAGAAGGACGCGGAGGCGCTGGTGTTCTCAGTGCTGCAGGATGACGATGACGATTAGTGATCAGCAGCTGGAGTGCAGCACGCGGCTGCAAGGCTGCCGCTGATGGTGGCGCTGGTGCGGTGTGCTGCTTGTGCTGGGCATGGGGGCGGGTGGGGCGGTACAGGCGACGCTTGGAGTGAATGAATGAGGCGCCCAGCGGCCCTGGTGCACTCTCGTCATTTGATGCATCATGGTTATGGTCAGGGTAAGCAGAATGACGCATCACTGTGCCTGGGTGTTGTGGACCATGTTATCCTCGTGTTTCGTGGCATGGCTGGCTTTGGCTTGGAGAGGCGCATTACGCTGGCTGCTGAGCAAACCTACTGCCCCTCTTTACTTGATGACAGGCGTGCTCTGCCGTGTATGATACTGACATACTGTGCTTGGCTTGACCGGTTGGACGCGGTGAAGTAACCCGCTGTAACTGCACTGAGATTGAGGCAAACAAGCTGGCGGTGCGGCTGCTGGTGGCTTTGACGCCTGGGTCTGTGGTAGGTGACCTGGAGGGACGGACATGGGCAACTCTTGGGTAGCACGTCTTCCTTTCCTTTTGTTATGTGAAGGAAGGGGTCCGGGCGTGTGTGTGGGCGGTTTTTGAGGGCTTTGATTTTGTAGTTGTGTCAGCCGGGGCTTGGGTGGGCGCCTGGGGGGTCGTGTTTCGTTCATCTTGTGGGCTGTACGAGGACCTTCGGGTTTCTTGGGGAGAGGGTCTTCACCCTGTCTTGACTAAATCAAAATGGTTTAGTTTAGACCCAAATCCCTCTAGACCAAGGCGTTTGTGGATGGAAGCATTGTCCAGAAGAATCAATGAGTCTGCTGAAAATGAAAGGCTGTGGATGAATGTAACCACATCCTTGCGCTTGATTCCTCCACACAGTATGGTGTGTTTTGTGCTTTAGCGCAAAACGTGCAAAACGTGCAAATTGTGTGGGACAAGATTGTGTAGGATTGCGTGAAAACCGCATAGTCATCCGATCGCAAGAGTGTAGGAACCCGTGAAACGGTACTCGGTGGTGTGAAAGTGGTGTAGGTGATGAATTTTGACGTGGTAGGAAGGGGGTATGTGGTCGATTGTAGTTTTTGTGCCGCAGAGAAGACGGAAATGGAAATGCGATAGTGAGCGTCACTATGGGGTATGTGGTGGTTTTCAGTCGTGAAAGTTTTTTGTGGGAATATTTTTTGCAGAAATGCATGAAAACCGCATAGTTACCCGGTCGCAAATGGCTAAAAACCCGTAAACAGGCACGAGATGGTGTGTGTGTGGTGTAGGTCGGTTAGGTCACCGCTGTCCGAGCCCATATTTCAGCGTTTGCGGACGTCTGATTGGGAAGCAGAACCGGGTACGGTAACAGCTCCGAAGCGCTCGGTCGCAACCAGCCCTTAGCCGCAAGAATTGCCCCGCTAATACAAGAAATCTCGCTTGTGACCGCGTCTGAAGTGTAGTGGAGCTCATGGCTTGCGGATTGAGGCAAATCGTCCAGCTCGGGTACAAGACACAGCCTGCAGGCCAGCTGGCACAGCCACAGCCGTCTCCGCCACGCACATGTCGCAAGGTGTGACTGACAGTTGTTCATACAATTACTTACTCAGAAAGATGAATGCATGCCCGAAGCCTTCGATGCTCGGACTCATTTCCGTGCATATGGGGCCAGGTGGGGCTGAGCAGAACACTTGGATGCATGCATGAATGCCATAACCTGCCTGAGCCAGTTTGCTGCAATCACAGGTAGGATGGCTATCTTAGTAATGGGCCGCGACTTGTTGGCGATTCCTTAGACGGTTGAATATGGTGGGGAAATCAACTCTCTGACCGAGAGCTTACCCGGGAAGTCGCTTGTTCCGCAACTCTTTGACCAGTTATACATGCCGGTGTCAAACCGGCACGTCCAAAGAGTTTGTTTGCTCATGCCGCTGGCGACTCTTGGACCATCCGGTGGCCTGGAAGCCGCTCCGTTTGCAACTCTGACATAGGAGCCCTCTTTCGAGAGTTGCAACTTCGCAACCCCCTACGGGGCAAGGTAGACACTCGCAGGCACCACATGGCATGAGCCATAGCCTGCGCGCATGTACCTGGGCGACAACCTCATTATTGTCTTTGTCAAGGATGGTCACGTAAATGAGAAGGCCAGCCGCCGCTGTGCGAGTTCATCCGGTGGCCAGCCGCTGCACTGTGGGCTTTCCTTCTAATTTTTGGTGACTTTCTAAAGGTTTGGGGGCATCGCCTCACTGTCTTGGACCTGTGTGGGCCAGTTGCCGGGGTCAGGGCCTTCCGAGCCCTGCCTGATCAGGCCTGATGAGCGAGGGGACGGTAGCTAGGTCCACTGCCTGCTCGGTGCACCCAATCCTGCTCCTCGCACCCTGGATGGACTGTTTCCAACCACGTCTGCACGATCTTCTTGCAATCCCTTGTACTGGATAGCAGTTGATCCCGGCAGCTGATGATAGCCGGACAGCAACGAAATCACTCCGGGGCCCCGGCGTGCTGCGCCTAGTCGCTTAGGGGCCAGGGTTCCGTTTTGCGTCTGCAACCCGGGGGGGGGCAATACCCAAGGGGGGGGAGCTAAAGCACGCTTAGGGGGCCGCACACCAAATGAGTTCAGAGTCACTTCACATCAGCATAGCCTGACTTGACTATATTCGCTGTGCAATATGCCTACATTCCGTTGCAGAGCCCGTGCGGCTGCAATGCAGGCCAGTCTATCAGTGTCTATCTGCAACTCCTGTACTACACATACACGCACATGGGTGAGCCGACAGGGGCAGCAGGGCCCTGCATAGATATGCAAGCTTTTGAAAGCAGGTGCACATGCTATTGTCTTCTCGTTTCACGGCAAGGACGCGCAGCAGGGTACCCGGGGAAACCCAACTAGAGTCCGAAACAGAAGCGACGCCCGGTTTGTGAAGTGGCAACCGCCCCCGCGAGAAACTGCGGTTGATAATCATAGGTCCAGCTCAGACGCGTTGATCAGATCCAGGTTCAACAGACATCATGCAACCGTTGCTATTCTTGATTTAAATGGGATCTTCTCCAGCGGTGCTGGCCCCTGGTGCTGGCATAATAATGTACAAGGGATCATACTTCGAACAACGTCGAGCGCCAGCCATTACATGCCGGGTGGCCGGTTATCAGCTGACCGATTTGCGCGCGGCAGAGTTATATGCATGATCTACAAGTACTCATGCCCGGTACATACCAGGGGCTGGGCACTCAGTATATTGAAGGTATTTCGTCCGCTAACGGCCTTCCTACCCCACGTGGTTAACGTGGCACAGCCTTAGGTAGCGCTCATCGTCTTTTTGGCCAGTATTGCTACACACGAAGCGGCAGGCACGACATGCAGCCTGAATGGAATTAGGGAACGCTGCACACGTTTTGACCGCAACAGAATTTCTGAAGTCAAAGAGCCCGCCACCGTAAGGGCCGGATTAGTTGGGGCGAGCATCCGTATGATACGAAGGGCTCACTTACAACCTTTGTAACGCTCTCCGCCTAAGCGAGCCCCACGCACCACGCACGAACGAATTTAGGCCCTTTTCGGTGATATCCAAATTTTTTTTTGGAAGCGCGATCGCGCCCCGTTTTATTGTAATAATTTTCCGTGTTCCTGAATCGAGTAATCGTGTTATCGCGAGTACCCGTTAGCATTATGTTTCCTCTCGTACCTGGCGGCTTACCGTGGGGCCAAGACCCACTTACTTCGTCTACTCATCGATTCGTTACCGTTACGCCTGTGCGTGACGATCTCATCGTCCCGCCGTTACACCTGCCGCTGGTACGTTTTGTCTGTTTTCGATGGACGTCCGTCAGCTTAGTGCGTCCTACGCCTCGGCTCTATGATCACCGCAGGTCTTTCCTGGTAATCCTCTCCCTGCCATGCCTCCGCTTGCTGCGGGCCCTATCCGTCTCCCGAGGTCGGCGCCGCCGCCTTTAGACCCTGTCGCGGCTCTGTATTACTCTGAGTTTACCGGGGACGTGTCGGTGCGGCCGCCGCTCACGGCCGCCTTGCTCTCGATCTACCAGGTGCACCAACGTCAGTGGGTCTCGGAGAGCTGGCGGCGGGTTCAAAGTGCTGCGCGAGAATTTCATGGCTGGTTGCAGCGCCAGTCTCTCGGGCTCACCTTGCTCACCTGCGATCCTATGTCCATTGTTTCGTATCTGGTGGAATGGTGGTTCCCCCGGCACCCTGGGCGTCTGCGGGCTGACCGGCGTCCCAGCGCCAGTGCTGTGAAAGGGGTTATCTCGAGCCTTGCGACTGCTTTTAAGCAGCTGGGCCGGGAAGGGGACTATGACGCCTCTCAAAGCCGCGGGAATCCTTGCGACAGCTCCTTGGTGTGAGGCTATGTCAAGGGCTACGGGCGGGACCTTAGTGACACCGGTTATGTGGAGCGAGGCGCCATCCCTTTGACCGCGGAGAAGTTTCGTCGCCTGGCCTGCCATCTGTGGACTGCGTCCGGCGACGAAGAGCATTTGTTTGCTCGCAGTTTGGTGCTTCGGGACTTGTCTCTATTTGCTTTAATGTGGCATACGTATCAGCGCGGTCATGATGTCGGCAAGCTGGTGTTAAGTGATTTCAGGGATCCGGTGCATGGCCGTACCGAGTACCAGGGCTGGCCGTTACCCCTACCCGCGCCTGACGGGAGTGTCTCTCCCGACACTGTACTCCGTATCGAAGAATTAAATACCAAGACGTACAAGGGTCAGCGTGCTCCTGCGACGATGTTGCGTCCGGATCGTGATCCTATCGTCTGCGCGCTGCGGGTTCTTGCAGTGTACATGAGCACGTGTACGAGGGCCAGTACCCCTATTACCCAATACCTCTTCCGTCCGGCGGAGCGCAGTGGCCGCGCATATCGGGAGGCGCCGATGACGACCGAGGCCCTGGAATATCGCCTCGTCGCTCATCTTACCGCTGCTGGGCTATACGGTGGAGAGACGGTGCACAGTTTTCGTCGGGGTGCTTTGCAGCATGCCCAGTCTCAGGGGGTCTCCGATGAGGATCTCATGTGCTCCGCGCACATCCGCTCTCTGGGTACTCTGCACCGCTATCTGGATCCTACTAGGCACCTCGCCCGCCTCCCGGCCGGCGGGACGGGGACGGGGCTGGTGGTTTCGGAGAGTGATGATGAGTGATAAGTCTGTGCATGTTTGGTCCTGTCTCACGAGGGTGGGGAGGGAGGGCGACCTCGACTTTTTCTAGTCTTTCTCGTCGTCTATTTTCTGTAATCCGTCTTAATAAAGCTTAGTTGGTACCTGTTGTCTGACTCTGCATTCTGTGCTGGAATGGCCAAAACTCGGACTGTCTCGTCCTGGTGTGATATCCGTGGTTGGCATAGGGCCCTCCGTACTTCTGTATTTGGCATTTCTGAAGTCAAAGAGCCCGCCACCGTAAGGGCCGGATTAGTTGGGGCGAGCATCCGTATGATACGAAGGGCTCACTTACAACCTTTGTAACGCTCTCCGCCTAAGCGAGCCCCACGCACCACGCACGGCGTCCCACCCTCCATCCCCCTGCCAACCTAAAACACCCCGGCCACCCGCGCTCCGCGCGCCCCCCTCTCTGCCTTGCCTTACTCCTGCTCCCACTGTAAACTCTCCCCATTTCGTATCTCCAACTCTCTCACTCCCGTCTCCACGTCCCCCCGACCACCCCCGGGTGGTGCACCCGGGCACCCATTATAAGTCACCTAAGTTGGCCCCGCATCGCTCCTCTGACACGCGGTAGTCATCAATTGGGGAACTGTACACTTTCCCCCGAAAACTGGACTCACCCTGATAGGTTCCCGCTGCTGTTCGAAAGGCTGCTGCCAGTTGTTCTGCTATCTCTTCGATAAGGGGTGTCAGTCTACGTCGTAGCCTCGCCTCCTGTGATTCGTGTATCCATCGCAGAGATCCTGCCCTACCCGCCAGAAAAACTGTTCCAGCGCGTCCGTCAGACCGATCACCATAAGTTCTTTGCGCCGCCCCACAAAAGTTGACTGCCGTCCTCGGAGCCCAAATCCTCCGATTCGTAATGCCACTATCGCTCCTGGGTCTGAGGCCGCGTTGGGCTCGAACGTGCCTCTGAGTGACATGGCCTTGTCTCCGTGTTTTGCAGCCAACGTCTTTCCCCAAGGCTCGCCAATCCACTTGTTGCCCGACCGGGCCCCTGGATTCGGACCGGATGTCCCTTTCCGCTTGTCTGCCGGCAGCGGATGACCCTTCGGCTCTAGCCTGGCGTATGTCCTCCGATTCCGCCCTCCTGGCCCTGGTCGTCCGCCCGGGTTGCATATCTTCGTCACTGCCACTCGCCGATTCCCTACTGCTCGGGGAAGCCGACTGCTCCGGTAGTTCTCGGCCAATTTTTCTCTGCTCCTATGGCCGTGCCTTGCATTTTAACAGGGTAACCTTCACTGGCCCCGGCAGTCTAGCGGCCCTCCCTGGTACTCCCGTAGCCTGCGCCTGGGCAGGCCTTGACGTTTTGTAGCGCCCTTCTCCCCTCACGGCATCCTTGCCTCTGGTTTCCTGATGGGCCAACCAATGACGTTTGTATTGGCCTTCGCCCCTCCTCATACAGAAAGATGCTAATGCATTCTTCAGCCGCCTAGCTGAACAACATTCCCAGGCAAGGGCGTTTGATACGATTGTTTATTTCTGGCTTTTCCACACCTTACTCGGGCAACTACCCTTATGGTCTCCATCAGTGGGTCGGCCCTTTATGGGGTTTTTTGGGGAACAGTAACGGCCTTCTAATAGCTGTGGCTCGTTCTGTACCCCGCTTCGTGTCTGGTACTCCTGGTCCCGTGTCTGAGACGTGTCTCTCCCCGTCTCCCTTCTACAAGTGCACCGCCTTCTGTGATCGTTGTTGACATACTCCTAAATCGCCACGCCTGTAATCCGGCAAGCCATCACTGCGGGTTACTCAAGAACGCTACCTCCTGCAGCCTCTTGTGAACCGAACTCAGTGGACCACCCCAGCGGTTTGCTACAAGCGCGATGCCTTCTGTGGTCGCTGTCTACAAGTTCCCATACCACACCTTCGGTTTGGCGTGCCGCCACGGCAGGCTTCCTAATCGCGTTGCCTTTCACCGCCGCTCGTCATGCATTCTGTGCCGCGCTTTGCGGGCCACCACAGCAGTTTTCTACAAGCGCACCGCCTTCCGCGGTCGCTGTCTATATCCTCCTAGGTCACAACGCCTCCCATTCGGTGTGCCGCCGCGGTGGGCTTCTTAATCGTGCTGTTTTCCGCAGTCGCTTGTCAGGCATTTTAGTGCCGTATTCTGAGGACTGCCGCAGCAGCTTTTCTACAAGCGGGCCGCCTTCCGTGGTCGCCGTCTACACATTCTTAAATCATAAAGCCGTCAGTTCGGTGTGCCGCCTCGGCGGGCTTCCTAAGTGCGCTGCCTTCTACAGCCTCTTATCATGCAATTGGTGCCGCACTATCGGACCGCCGCAGCGGTGTTTCTACAAGTGGACCGCCCTCCGCTGTCACCTTCTATATGCTCCTAAATCAACGCCTTCCGTTCGGC
>NW_003307621.1:452486-453478 GCF_000143455.1 Volvox carteri f. nagariensis
GCGCACCGCCTCCCGCGGCCGCTGTCTATATGCTCCTAAATCAACACCTTCAATTCGGCGTGCCGCCGCGGCGGGCTTCCTAAGCGCACTGCCTTCTGCAGCCGCGTGTCATGCATTTGTGCCGCACTTAGCGGACCGCCGCGGCGGCTTTTCTACAAGCACACCGCCTCCCGCGGCTGCTGTCTATATGCTCCTAAATCAACGCCTTCAATTCGGCGTGCCGCCGCGGCGGGCTTCCTAAGCGCACTGCCTTCTGCAGCCGCGTGTCATGCATTTGTGCCGCACTTAGCGGACCGCCGCGGCGGCTTTTCTACAAGCACACCGCCTCCCGCGGCTGCTGTCTATATGCTCCTAAATCAACGCCTTCAATTCGGCGTGCCGCCGCGGCGGGCTTCCTAAGCGCACTGCCTTCCGCAGCCGCGTGTCATGCATTTGTGCCGCACTTAGCGGACCGCCGCAGCGGCTTTTCTATAAGCGCACCGCCTTCCGCGGCCGCTGTCTATATGCTCCTAAATCAACGCCTTCAATTCGGCGTGCCGCCGCGGCGGGCTTCCTAAGCGCACTGCCTTCCGCAGCCGCGTGTCATGCATTTGTGCCGCACTTAGCGGACCGCCGCAGCGGCTTTTCTATAAGCGCACCGCCTCCCGCGGCCGCTGTCTATATGCTCCTAAATCAACGCCTTCAATTTGGAGTGCCGCCGCAGCGGGCTTCCTAAGCGCACTGCCTTCCGCAGCCGCGTGTCATGCATTTGTGCCGCACTTAGCGGACCGCCGCAGCGGCTTTTCTATAAGCGCACCGCCTTCCGCGGCCGCTGTCTATATGCTCCTAAATCAACGCCTTCAATTTGGCGTGCCGCCGCGGCGGGCTTCCTAAGCGCACTGCCTTCCGCAGCCGCGTGTCATGCATTTGTGCCGCACTTAGCGGACCGCCGCAGCGGCTTTTCTATAAGCGCACCGCCTTCCGCGGCCGCTGTCTATATGCTCCTAAATCAA
>NW_003307621.1:453528-460394 GCF_000143455.1 Volvox carteri f. nagariensis
CTGTCTTGCTCATTGTTCTTTACGCCTTCGCACGTAGGGTAGCTGTTATGTTGGTAAGTATCCTGCACCGGGCTATCTGGCGACTCGCGAGGATACCAGGGTAAATCAGGCGAACTCAAGACAAAGGGCGCCGATCAAGCCCCTCGCAACCTCTTGCCAACCAAGAGCTACTCCCGGCAAAACGGACTCCCAGCTAAAGCCTCGCCAACTGCGGGAGGCCGAGATAAAACCACCTTTCCTACTGACCTACGGACCTCGCGAACCCAACTAGAATTCCCCCGCCCACCGACAAGCAACAGAACCCACTATTCAGGTGCCTCTACTCAAGGCCGAACCAACCCAACCACCCGCGCAGTGCCCGCGCGCTTCACTTACTTGCATGGATGCCGTTGGCCCGCAATGTCGATCTGCGCGTCGCCGTTGTTGTTGTCTTCTCATATATAAGAGACGGCGTCCTATTGTAGGCAAAACCAAAGATAAAGGCAATCTAACATCACTCGTCAAGCGATTTCGACCTCGACTTTTTCTAGTCTTTCTCGTCGTCTATTTTCTGTAATCCGTCTTAATAAAGCTTAGTTGGTACCTGTTGTCTGACTCTGCATTCTGTGCTGGAATGGCCAAAACTCGGACTGTCTCGTCCTGGTGTGATATCCGTGGTTGGCATAGGGCCCTCCGTACTTCTGTATTTGGCATTTCGTCCGTTCCAACGTACCATCCGAGCGGCTTGGCATGATACACACGCTAACATGAATTTATGATTCCAAATATTCAGAGAAAAATAAATCTACTGTGTAATCAAGTACGTCGGGTCCTCCTGAGGCCCATTAAGTTGTTCGGGTGGACGATCGATCGATCAGGCGACGTAGCACTGGTGAGCATTTCAGGTATTATTTTTGATCTGATAAATAGTTATCTGTTAGGCGAAGTATCTTAATCTTTGTCGGCCAGAAATTGTGACCATATGCGACATGGAATATTTAGAAACATTAGCAAGTCAAATGCTAACTAAATATTTAGGGACCATAATTCTTGTCATCACATTTCCTGAGGTCACTCACATGTGTTCATAAGTTTGCTTGGATAATGTCAATTAATTGACGCGACACGGTCAATAAATGCCGCGTAGCGACATAGGACGAGCCCGGACAATTGCTCACAGCGCTTGTAGGTAATGACTGACATGCAGCAGCTCATTCACTTTTAAGCGACTAAAGTTTAACTGTTTCTTGAGATTTACGATGACATTATAGCTGCCCATGGCCACGTACATAGGGCCACACCCTCCACATAGGGGTCCAAAACGCGCCCCAATCGCTGCTAGAGCCATTTATTAGTTCACGAGGTGAATATTGCGAGACTGGCTTGCTAGAATGCGTTTGTGGTGCTGCCTGGGGTTCCCGCCACGCGACAGTTCAGCAAAGTCGCCTCTTAGCCAGCAGCAGAAAGCTTCGACCAAGTGCTGCAGACCTCCTCATGGCCTCGACCAGGTCTGGGTGATTCTGATTCAGGGTAATATCTGAAACTACTGCAGAATCATGTATGCCTGCTTCAACTGCTCCGGACTCTCAGGCCCATTCGCCTCCAGCCACGCCACGCGCTCCAGTGCGTCCGCATACTCCATCACGTCCATATACACGTCGTCGTCAGCGGCAACGCGCATCCGGTAGCCCTGGCTCAGCAGCCACTCCGCCTTGACGCGCCACGACGACGCCGGCCCCGGGTCGCGCATGCACGCCCCAATCAGGCACGCGCGCACGAGCTTGCCCGTCTTGCGCGTGTACCGCTGGTGCAGAGTCATAAGCAGCTCCAGGCTGCAGTGCGCGGCGACAGCACACATGAAAACGCGCATGCAGTGGCCCCCGTCCATCCACCCTGTCGTGTCGGGCAGCAGCCAGTCCAACAGCTGCCGCTCGTGGCCGGCATTGACCGCACCGACGAGCATGGCCGTGCATATTTCCTTTTCATACCAGTTCACCAAATATTCGCCAAGCAGTCCTAGCGGTGCAGACGACTTTGCAGACGACTTTGCAGAAGACGTCTCAGAAGACGTCGCAGACGACTGATAAAAATTCCAGCTCGTGCAGACGAACCACTCACATGTGGACCGGTCGCCGCTGAACCCCGCCGACCACGCTAGGTCGTATTCCTCGTATCTAAAATTGTGCTCATCCAACAGCCATGCGCAGACATCTGCATGTCCTGCTCGGGCCGCCGTGTACAGAACCTCGTGGTCAAGGAGCGTGATGCCGCCAGCCGCGGGCACCAGTCTGCGCAAGTTATCGATGCAGCCGCTTGCCGCAGTCAGCTCGATGAGCCCTCTCCTGTTACGTAGTGGCATCGAGCGCATGGCGGCCACGTCTTGCTGCAGGAAGCGCCACTCCAGTGCGTGCGGCGGCACGTACCGCGAGAGATGGGTGATCATGTGGTGCGGCTTGCAGAAATGTTTCGCAAAGGCCTTTGAAATGGTACGCATGTTCCAGGCAACTACATTCGAGGACCCCACGTGGTCCGCGATGATCTCCCACAGATCCATCGGCAGGGGCGGCACACCTCTCCGACTCGTGTTCAGAGTCATCATGCAAAAAAAGAGAAAAGTCTGTGGCAGCCCTCACAGTGTGGCGCTGGGGTGTCGCAGGGTGTCGCACCTTCGGAGGCCCCTCTACAGATTGGTGTTTGATACAGTTCACTTTGAGCCCTTGCAACCCAACATGTATACCCCGTTTTGTTCGGCAACCAAACCAAACTATACAAAAGAATGAGGTTGTGACAGGGGGTTCTAGGCTGAACGGCTGGCGCCGCGCTGCATCGAGGTCAGCGGCTGGCGCCGGGCTGCGAAATTATACGCAAGTTTTGAGACCATGACGTGGACAGGAAAATCACGGACAGAACAAACAACGTGGTGTTCCATAGCTACGGGAATAGCTTGATAGCTTACGGGGACACATTATTACAGGGTGATGGGCTCGATGTTCCATTTTACTCGTGCGCTGACGGTATACCTCATCAACCCTATACATCATGCGTGAACAGGGCCAACACATTTACGTCCCGCAGCGAGAACATACTCGGGGTTCGGCGGCACCAGAGGGTTGTCAATCTCGTATCAAGATGCATCATGCTGAAAAGGGGGGGGCAGAGGCTTACATCAAGTTTGAAGCCTCCGATCAACTTTCGTAAGGGTGCCCCCTTGCCATCACACGTTGAAAATTGGTTTTACTGCAAAAAAGGCTCTAATTGTCTGCCCAGACAGTTTAGCTCATGACGTAGAATGCCAACCCTCTGGCGGCACCGCTGTGGTCACCACTTCAGGAGCTGTGATCACCAGTGCAAGAACCGGCGCATGAGGCACGCGACCTCCTCTTTGATAGCTGCGCCTTTCACTGGGCATGGGTCATGCACCACGACCGTCGGATCATCCACGATGCCAGCGTCGCGCAGAACGCGCTCCACCTCTTTCCACCCGCGGTGGACAGCGACGGACAGGGCATAGCGGGCGTTGCTGTCAGCCACATCCGCGCCGTGCTCCAGCAACAGGCGCGCAGCATCCGCATTCCCCTCCGCGAGGACCAGGGCCATCTCTTTGAAGGGGTGCTGCCAAGCCTTGAAAGCCCCGCAGAGCAGGCGCGCTACCTCGAGTTTCCCGTGGGTGATGGAGAGCATCAGCGCCAGCCCGGCCAGGTCGTTGCCGCAGGGGCCCGGGTCCTGGCCGTACGGCAGTAGAAGGCTCACGCTATCGACGTGGCCCCCCGTCGCCGCGGCGAGGAACGCGCCCGCCCCGTTCACGCGGGCATCCATGAACGTGCGAACGACCTCGACGTGCCCATGACTCGCCGCCTCTTTCATCGCAAACGTCGCCGGCTTGCACGCCTCGTCAGCGATGTCTACGCCGGCATCCCGCAGCTCTTCCAGCAGGACGCGCACGGCGCTGGCCTGGCCCGCCCTTGCCGCATGCTCCAGCTCGGATGCGATATCACGCTGAGAGTCCATGGTGTGTTGTGCCTGTGACCGGCCGGCCTGTTCAAATTAGAGGTGTGCACTCGTGAAAGTGGGCATTACTGGCAACTCTTGCGGACCGGGCGGCCCATCATGTATATCCCATTGAGCTCGGCAACCAAACCAAGCTACACAAAAAAATGAGGTCGTGGTGAAAGGTCGCGCTTGACTGTACCACACGACGGCGACCAGTAGATATTGGAAAAATAAACATGACAGTTGCATACCGGCGTATACATGCATTTTGCGTCACTGCCGACAAGTGGCGACGCTGCTGACAGTCTCGCAACCAAAAAAAAAGTTGAAGGGGCATGGCATAAATGCTCTGTACGCACCTGTTCCGAACACGTCGATCCTCGATTGCAAGTTACCCAGTCACAGTCACCCAGCCCGTAGCTTTGCCCAACATGGCTGGCACGCGAAAGACACCCGACGAGCTTTTCACGGTCATCATGCCCGCCATCGCTGTCCGAGTGGACCTGAAGACAGCCAGCATGTTGATGTGCTCGTGCAGGGACGCGCGCGACATTATCAGGCAGCCTGACGTTGTCGACCATACGCGACGGATGAAAATGGACGCCTTCCTCGCATTCTGGGAGGCGCTGAAGGGCGCATGGGACGCCACGCGACCCTGTCGCATGACGCTCCTCGCGCGGGACTCAGGAGGCAGGCTCGTCCACTGCATGTTGATATTGAGCGAGAGGAGCTACCCAGATAGCACCCACTCAAGGTCCAGCGTCTACTACAGCTGCAAGGCCATCCGTCTGGTCCCATCAAGGTACCGGATGTCTGGCCTGTACCGACAGACACGCGGCGCCACAGTCTGTGTTGGCCGCAGGCACGGCAGGCAAGCAGGACAGGACAGGGCCGCGCCAGCTCAGGGCAGCTCGCGGTACACAAAGCGCGGCAGGATGGAGCCCACGCTCGTCGTGCGCGTGTCAGAGAGCAGCGTCCCAATCAGCGCAGTCTGCTCGACCTGCGGCCGCGGCCTGCAGCCGCCGGCGCACGGGTAGCACACGGGCGGCCTCTTCTGCGGGATACTCCACTGCTGGCCGGGCAGCAGGACGCCGCCATGCCGTCGGCGTCAGCAGACCCATGCTGCGGCTGGGCCGCACGCTCGTCGGCCGCGCGGGCGGCGCGCGCGCCGCGCGCGGCGGTGTCCATCGTTTGGAGGTTGCGCTGGTGCAAGTAGTCGGCGTACTCCTGGGGGGCCGCTGCGGCCAGGCGCCTCTCGAGGTCGTTCTTGTCAAAGCCGCACGCCGCCGCGTAGTCGTCCTCGGCCGTGGCTGGCGTGACACCACCGCCGCCCTGCCACCACCCGCCGCCTGTCTCGCCAAACACTCTGACGGGCGTCGTCGATCTCTCAACCGCGCCGCCTGCGGCCAGGAGGCTCTTTCTGAGCTGCGCGGCAGCAGAGGCTGCGACCGAAGAAGAGTAAGCCGGCTGCGGCGGCTGCGGCGGCTGTGGCGGCTCTGTGTAGCCCGCAACGCGGCACTGGCCCGCCTCCATGGCCCGGAGCTGGACCACATAGCGGCGCAGCGCGTGCTCGTCCATGTGGCGCGCAATCATCTTGTCGCGCAGGAAGGCCTCCTCGCCCTCTGTGGGGTTGCGGCCGTACACCCCGGCAAAGATGGTGACAACCCAGTAGTGCATCTGGCGCTCCGTCATGCCACGCGCCAGCTCGCCGTTGACCGCGTTGCTCTGGTTCTTGGTTAGGATGCGGTACTCGTCCGAGGCCTCGAGCAGGAAGCGCAGCTGCCGCAGGCTGAAGCCGCCGCCGCCGCGCAGCTTGTTATGGTAGAAGCCCAGCTCGCGCTCGGTGGGGTTGCGCTGCAGCACGGCCTGGTAGACACTGATTACATCGACATACGTCTGATGGCTGCTGCTGCTGCTGCTGCTGCTGCTGGCGTCGTTACTTGTCTTGCCCGGCGGCGGTGCAGCCGGCCCGGCTGCTGTTGCTGCTGCTGCGGCGGCGGCAGCGGCGGCATGCAGCTCCTCCGCAAGGTCCGACACCGAGACCGTGCTGCCCAGCAGCCGGCGCACCTGCACCGTCACCTCCTCGGCCGTGGCACGCCGTTTCAAGATGGCCTCGTACAGGCCGCGGACCACGTCGTCCATGTGCTGCGGGATGCTGCGTGCGGCATCACCAGCGTCAACATCAGCAGTAGCAGCGGGTGGTGTGGCAGCAGCAGCAGCAGCAGCAGCAGCGGGTGGTGTGGCGGCAGCAGCAGCAGCAGCGGGTGGTGTGGCAGCAGCAGCGGCGGGCGCTGCCAGCGCTACTTGCGCTGCCGGCGCTACAGGCGCAGCAGTATCAGCTGGAGCGGCAGGAGTGGCGGTAGCGGGGTCGCCGCCACCGCCACCGCCACCGCCACCGCCGCCGCCGCTGCTGCTGCTATTGTTGCTGCTGCTGCTGTTGAACGAGGCGTGCCGGACACGCACATATGCGACCACGTCGTCGTATGTGTATCTGTAGGTCGTGAACGCCTGCACGTCGTCCTGCAACTCCTGCGCGCTGGGCTCCCGGCCCAGCAGCACCTGTTTGTACGCGCGCACCACATCTGCCCTGACCTGGTCGATGTAAGTGCGGATCTCGGCCTGGCCAAAGCCGTCGCCGCTGATCTTGCCCGCGAAAAAGTCCAGCTCGTTTCGGTTCGGCGCGCGGCCAAGGGCTGCCTGGAATGCGGCGTCCACGATGCTCTGCTCCTGAAAGTGCTCCCGGGATGCGTCGCGCTTGTTGGAGTAGACCAGGTACACGGCCAGCGCGCCCACAAACACGAGGAACAGCAGTTTCAGCGCCGTGGCCAGCATCAAGCTGGCAGCTGGCGGCGCCATCAGGCAAAGACAGGCGTGTGGTGGTGGTGGTGGTGGTGGTG
>NW_003307621.1:460444-461424 GCF_000143455.1 Volvox carteri f. nagariensis
CGGTGCATTTCCCTCCCCGGCCGCCGCTGTGGCTCTTCGTGCCCACCCACGCTACAGAAGTTCTGCTTTCAAACTACCTAGCACAAAAGAAAGATGAAAAGGGAGACATCCTTGCTCAAACCACGACATTCGTTGCAAACGGAAGGACTAGTTCAAAGCAGGAAAATAAGGGAGTCCAAAGATATGGAGGATCGGGTCGAGAAATATGGTTGTCATGGTGGAAGTTGTCCGTTGGAGATATGTTTGGTTGGAAGAGGTTGGCAGATGTTGATCCAGTTGGTGGACAGTTGGTGGACAGTTGGTGGTGACCGGCCGGTTTTATTGTCGTCGCTGGGTTTTGTGGATGGTAGCTAGCGTTATCTAACCAGCCAGCAGCTGCAGCCAGTTATATTGCCTAAATGGGCTACGCTATGCAGCTATCAGCCAGCAGCCAACAACCAGCATCAGCGAGTGTGCGCGGTCACGGCTGTTGCCGCGCGTGTACAGTCTGTCGTGTTTTCGTTTGTGGTGCCCACAGCCCTGGTTGTGCACAATTGATTTTTATTTGTTTGGGGATTACCTAATTAAGGGGAGGCTACACCTTATCAAATAATAGATGAATAAATAAAGCTGAACCATGATATCTATTTCCGCTTTATTTATTTACTTATTTATTTACTCTGTTTTAAATATCTTAATATAGATTAGTAATGCGCCTCAGCCTAATAAGCTAAGGCGTGCATTAGGGTGCCGGGGTTGTAGAGGTTATGGGTTTTCCCAGGCCTTTGCACCTCCTGTCACCGTATTTTTACTTTTTTCATTATGTAGTCAGCAGCAGCAGCAGCAGCAGCAGCAGCAGCAGCAGCAGCAGCCGGCAGATCAGCAAGCAGCTGCAGCAGTGGCCATGGCCCGGGCCCTTTATCGCCAGGGTTTGCGGCAGCTTCCCTGGTGCCAGGACCCGAATGCAGGGTCGACTGGCTGCCGGGACTCGGGGCGTACGA
>NW_003307621.1:462928-464134 GCF_000143455.1 Volvox carteri f. nagariensis
AGTTCGCTGTGCCGGACATTATGTTGTCGTTCATCCGCCTCCTGCACGTGCTTGAGAGTATCTGTTGCACTACTTGAATTGCAAGAGCATCGCACCGCATTCAACATCAGGTGGTTTTCGTACGTACCACGCTGTTCGATGTTGCTGCCGCGATAGGGAAGCGACGCTCTGCTGGGTTAACTGGTCCTGTCGAGTTCTGGTACGACCCTCCGGTATCTGCTCCTGATGCTGACGTCGCTCCCTCCTTCGCCTTTCTCCGTTTCTAAAGGTTTATCTATGAGGTTTCGAGGTAAAGAGTGCCAGTCCGATGCCTCCATTCTTATCGACACTGGGAACATGACTTCAGCCCTCTTAAGTGCAGTTTTGCTCGTCACATGGGTTTGGCGATTCAACCGTCGGACCGTTGGTTGGTTGTACATCCCACCCTAACGGTCATACATTAGGATTGCTGGCTGCACCGGCCCCCCAGGTGGTCCGTACTGCAGGACCAAAGCGTGGCACTGCACTCGGGGGACAGTGAGCTCACTAACTTGCTGTTTGTTGATGATGCATCACTCTTAGCCACTGGCTGCGAGCGGGCACAATGCCTTCTTGGTTACTCGAGATGTTTTGCAAGGCGACTGGGATGGCTGCTAACGGAGCCAAGTGTGAGGTGCTTGTCTTAAGGGCACACCTACTGAGTGGGGGTCGCTCGTGGGTTACGTGTACCGGCTGGGCGGGGAGATGTTGCGTGTATTGCCCCATAATGAATCGGCACAGTACCTCGGGATGCACTACGGGACAGGCCAACGGTTTGCCGCCTGCACTTCTCTCTGTCGTGAAAAGTTACGTACCGTACCCAAGCTCTACTTGTCATTTTATAATGCGCTGGCCTTGCCTGTCCTTTCCTACGAAGTGCAAGTGTGGGGATCCGGGTTTTTTAATGTGAACTTGGAGAATGCCGAGTGACAAATCCATATGGTCCAGGAGCAGCGCGCGTTCATATGGACGGTGGTAGGGGCCAGGAGCCTAACTAAGCTTCTGCCGTACTGTGAGCTGTCACAGAGGCCACTACAATTATGTTTTGGAAAGTCGGGCACCCAATGTTACAGAGCTTTTGTCGCTGACCTGCACTTGGCCGCAACACAGAATGTTGGGCCAGCAAGGTCACAACCTTTCTTACCAGCTTGGTTGTAAGCCCCCCGGCTGATCCTGCCCTCAACATGG
>NW_003307621.1:464184-466450 GCF_000143455.1 Volvox carteri f. nagariensis
TGCAACTCATGCATCAGGATGCTGCTGTTTTTGCTGCTCTAATTACCGAGCCTCGTCAATCTTGTAACACAAAGACGAACTTCTGCACTCATCCCTTCGACTCGCATACTTTGCACTTCCGAATTCGAGCAGCTTCAGTGTTTGACTAGTCCGCGCTTCACTTGGGATCCGTTTGTCCCCTCACTCTGATCAGCTATGTGCCCCAAATTTAGTTCGCTGTGCCGGACATTATGTTGTCGTTCATCCGCCTCCTGCACGTGCTTGAGAGTATCTGTTGCACTACTTGAATTGCAAGAGCATCGCACCGCATTCAACATCAGGTGGTTTTCGTACGTACCACGCTGTTCGATGTTGCTGCCGCGATAGGGAAGCGACGCTCTGCTGGGTTAACTGGTCCTGTCGAGTTCTGGTACGACCCTCCGGTATCTGCTCCTGATGCTGACGTCGCTCCCTCCTTCGCCTTTCTCCGTTTCTAAAGGTTTATCTATGAGGTTTCGAGGTAAAGAGTGCCAGTCCGATGCCTCCATTCTTATCGACACTGGGAACATGACTTCAGCCCTCTTAAGTGCAGTTTTGCTCGTCACATGGGTTTGGCGATTCAACCGTCGGTTGTACATCCCACCCTAACGGTCATACATTAGGATTGCTGGCTGCACCGCCCCCCCAGGTGGTCCGTACTGCAGGACCAAAGCGTGGCACTGCACTCGGGGGACAGTGAGCTCACTAACTTGCTGTTTGTTGATGATTCATCACTCTTAGCCACTGGCTGCGAGCGGGCACAATGCCTTCTTGGTTACTCGAGATGTTTTGCAAGGCGACTGGGATGGCTGCTAACGGAGCCAAGTGTGAGGTGCTTGTCTTAAGGGCACACCTACTGAGTGGGGGTCGCTCGTGGGTTACGTGTACCGGCTGGGCGGGGAGATGTTGCGTGTATTGCCCCATAATGAATCGGCACAGTACCTCGGGATGCACTACGGGACAGGCCAACGGTTTGCCGCCTGCACTTCTCTCTGTCGTGAAAAGTTACGTACCGTACCCAAGCTCTACTTGTCATTTTATAATGCGCTGGCCTTGCCTGTCCTTTCCTACGAAGTGCAAGTGTGGGGATCCGGGTTTTTTAATGTGAACTTGGAGAATGCCGAGTGACAAATCCATATGGTCCAGGAGCAGCGCGCGTTCATATGGACGGTGGTAGGGGCCAGGAGCCTAACTAAGCTTCTGCCGTACTGTGAGCTGTCACAGAGGCCACTACAATTATGTTTTGGAAAGTCGGGCACCCAATGTTACAGAGCTTTTGTCGCTGACCTGCACTTGGCCGCAACACAGAATGTTGGGCCAGCAAGGTCACAACCTTTCTTACCAGCTTGGTTGTAAGCCCCCCGGCTGATCCTGCCCTCAACATGGCTGCCCCAGGGAAGGGAAGCATCCTGAGGGATTTTGTGAAGAGGAATGTTCAAGCAGCTATGTCTACAGTAATTTACGGAAAAGCTTTTCACGGAGCTCACATCGATACAACTCAGGCATCAGGTTCTCATATCGCGGCTCAGATGAAACATACACGCACACACGCACACACACACACGCAGTTGCCCACAGCGCCGCGCACTTCTATCCGGGCTCTGGATACCATCTACGCATCTTGTTGGAGAATCCTCCACGGTTTATTTACTGGAAAAGGCACTAGTATACGTCGCTCGACTACGGAGCTCGCATTCGTGCACACATGTTGGCCCGCTCCCGTGTCGCGGTTAATCAACACACACGCACACACACATACACACGCACACACACAGGCACACGCACACACACAGGCACACACACACACACACACACATCTGGCTCTTTGACTCCTGTGTCCCTCCGTTCCCTTCCCTCTCATCCTCCGCAACAGATCACTGACACCACCAAAGCGCTCGGCAATGCGCCGACATTTAACGACATCTATGACACCACCAGCACCACCTGCTTCCCACATCAAAATGGGACCTGCTGTTCCACCAACACTCCTCTCACGCTCTCGCTTCCTCCATCCCCCTCACCCTTGCTACGACTCACACCCTCTCGCTCGCGCGCGCGCGCCAGACGCCGCGCGCATCTCCTTTCGCATACGCTTATCCCTCTGTCTTCCCCTCTCTCTTTTCCGATTAGGAGACTCTTGCGACGACGGATCAACCTTTGAAAGATGCCAAGACGCAAGACGCGTCCTGACAACCCTAGGAAATAAACAAGCAGCACTTCAATGACCGACCGACCGTAGCGCTAACGG
>NW_003307621.1:466500-467692 GCF_000143455.1 Volvox carteri f. nagariensis
GCACGGTAAGTCTGGGCCGCAAGCTTAGGGTTTANACTGCTGTTCGCACTTAAATGCAACCGTTAGTCGTTGGAATCCGCATGTTTAACCGTGTCATCTTTACTTGTGCAGGGTCTCCTCTCCGCAGAGTTTGTGTTTGAAGCTCTGAAGGACTGCGCGGCCTCAGCTCTAACGAGGCTGCGACGTACATGAGGCGCCTTAGCACGGTATCGTGCACGGGGGGCATGGCCTGGCATGATGCGGTTCGGGGGACATGGTCTGGCATAATGCGGTTTGGGGGGCATGGCCTGGCATGATGTGATTGGGGGGCATGGCCTGGCATGATGCGGTTTGGGGGGCATGGCCTGGCATGATGCGGTTCGGGCGGCATGGCCTGGCAAAATGCGGTTTGGGGGGCATGGCCTGGCATGATGCGGTTCGGGGGGCATGGCCTGGCATGATGCGGTTCAGGCGGCATGGCCTGGCAAAATGCGGTTTGGGGGGCATGGCCTGGCATGATGCGGTTCGGGGGGCATGGCCTGGCATGATGCGGTTCGGGCGGCATGGCCTGGCATGATGCGGTTCGGGCGGCATGGCCTGGCAAAATGCGGTTTGGGGGGCATGGCCTGGCATGATGCGGTTCGGGGGGCATGGCCTGGCATGATGCGGTTCGGGGGGTTTCGTTTGTGTGTGTGAGCAGACTTGCAGACTTTGTCATTAGTGCAACTCATGCATCAGGATGCTGCTGTTTTTGCTGCTCTAATTACCGAGCCTCGTCAATCTTGTAACACAAAGACGAACTTCTGCACTCATCCCTTCGACTCGCATACTTTGCACTTCCGAATTCGAGCAGCTTCAGTGTTTGACTAGTCCGCGCTTCACTTGGGATCCGTTTGTCCCCTCACTCTGATCAGCTATGTGCCCCAAATTTAGTTCGCTGTGCCGGACATTATGTTGTCGTTCATCCGCCTCCTGCACGTGCTTGAGAGTATCTGTTGCACTACTTGAATTGCAAGAGCATCGCACCGCATTCAACATCAGGTGGTTTTCGTACGTACCACGCTGTTCGATGTTGCTGCCGCGATAGGGAAGCGACGCTCTGCTGGGTTAACTGGTCCTGTCGAGTTCTGGTACGACCCTCCGGTATCTGCTCCTGATGCTGACGTCGCTCCCTCCTTCGCCTTTCTCCGTTTCTAAAGGTTTATCTATGAGG
>NW_003307621.1:468058-470417 GCF_000143455.1 Volvox carteri f. nagariensis
GTTCCTCCATCCCCCTCACCCTTGCTACGACTCACTTCCTCTCGCTCGCGCGCGCGCGCCAGACGCCGCGCGCATCTCCTTTCGCATACGCTTATCCCTCTGTCTTCCCCTCTCTCTTTTCCGATTAGGAGACTCTTGCGACGACGGATCAACCTTTGAAAGATGCCAAGACGCAAGACGCGTCCTGACAACCCTAGGAAATAAACAAGCAGCACTTCAATGACCGACCGACCGTTAGCGCTAACGGTTAATGACTAGGACATGTCGATTTTGTGATTTTCACTGTTTTAAAGGGACATGGCCCATGGGTCGTAAAGTCCAAAGTCAGCAAACCGGTTTAATACGGTTGTTAACGGTTGCCGATGCCAGTTACCGGTATTCGCGATACATAGCATGCGATGCATGCATTCGCAAATTCCAATACTTCGAATTTGAGCAAAAAAAGGAGTGCCCCGCATGTACGATAACAAATCGCTTTATATATGCGCATGACAAGCCGCATCGTGAATAAAGGGTGTATACATTTGTATGTATGTACGTATGTACGTACTTGCAGGTCTGCATTCTGCGCCATGATTGTAAAGTCGACATCATCTCCGGCTTCCAGGCATCACCACCCCCACCACCCACCCCCACCACCCACCCCCACCCCCACCCCATGGCAGCTGGCCTGCAGTTACCTTCCATTCCTGTATGCGTGTATTGTGGATTATATGTGTGTACATATTACAGTCCACCTCGCCCTCGCCCTCCTCCTCGTGCTGCTGCCACTTCGCCCTAAATGAGCCGACTGCTGTGTTTATTATAATGATCGACCCACCATCACCCCCGTTTTATATATCGCTGACTAACCGATTGCGGACGTCCTAACTAACAATAACCACCTGTTAACTAACCATGTCTCCATCTACGGACACGCACACACATACGCCTCACGCTTGCAGCTCCTTCCCTGTACCTCAATTCGTAGGCTTACTATTGTACATGTCGTACATGCCTCAAACTGACGTACGGAACAGGGGCTGTGCGTAGCGGTTTTTCCGGTGCGGCACATCAGGCCCCCCATCACCCGCTCTTCACCCAGAGGGCTCCAGAGGCCCTTTCGCAGGTTTGCACGATGTTGCCTCTCACGCGACAGTCGACAAATATTATACATACATACATATGCATACAAATTTACATAAAGGCATTCAGACGCGCACAAACACACGTATATAAATACAGACGTACACAAATAACGACGCATTGGTTTCATCCTGGATGATCGCACTGATGGTACTCATAGTACTACGGCAGGTACTACGGCAGGTAGTACGGCAGGTAGTACGGCAGGTAGTACGGCAGGTAATAACAATAGCAGACAATTAGAAATAGATACACAAAGAGTTTAGTAGTATATGCTCAGAGTTTAATGAATCGTACCGAATCCAATGCGCGTCTCCCCATTGACACTTGTCTCGCTCTCCCTCTCCTTCTCTCTCTCCTCTCCTCTCTCTCAAACAGCGACCCTTACCACGACCCTCGCAAAGCCAAGTCACAAACTCCTGCCAAGACAAATATTTGCCAGCGCCAAAATAATTTACAAGACACAATCCCGCTAGCTAGCTAGCTAGCTAGATATTCATGGCGGGTTCGAAGGACCCTCCTGCACGCGCCCGGAAAACACCTTCCCTCACAGCTGCGGGAACCGACATCGCAGGACCGAGCCAAAGTACAAAACTGACATAATTGTACAAACACGTGCCATATCCGTATTATGCCGTATTCCGTACTCCGTACATGCTGCAGTACAACAAACGTCGAATATACATTCGGGAATGGCACACACGCAAGAGAGCGGTCCTCGCTTTTGCAACACGCGCGCACAATCATACCACTTGGGGTGCCATGTACGTCATGTCGTACATGGCCTATTGCGGCAACGGAGGCGGCGCCTCTCTCGGTGTACCGCTAGATGCTTCTCCCCCCGGGACCTGGGGACCTTCCCTACCAATACCCGGCACGGCTGTTTTGGTAGATCAGGATCAGGACAGGCACCCGATAGCTTAGCGGCACCCGCCACAGCGGCACCCTCCCGTTCCGCACCTGATCCAGTTCGGGAGACTGTTTGAGAGTGCTGCGGAGCGACGCCGCACGGGTCGTACACGTACGTGAGCATGAACCCCTGCGCCGTACGTCATACAACCGCATGGGTTACATGGTTTGGTGAGGCCGGGGGGAGGCGCAGAGAAGGATGACATGATGACGACCTGCATGAAGAACTGCGTTTCACACCCCAATACGCGAATGATGCTGCGCTTGGTATTCTTTGAGTGGGTGAGTGAGTGAGGGAGGGAATATGCCCCCCCCTCACTTCTCC
>NW_003307621.1:470467-472298 GCF_000143455.1 Volvox carteri f. nagariensis
GTATGTATGTACGTATGTACGTACTTGCAGGTCTGCATTCTGCGCCATGATTGTAAAGTCGACATCATCTCCGACTTCCAGGCATCACCACCCCCACCACCCACCCCCACCACCCACCCCCACCACCCACCCCCACCACCCACCCCCACCCCCACCTCATGGCAGCCGGCCTGCAGTTACCTTCCATTCCTGTATGCGTGTATTGTGGATTATATGTGTGTACATATTACAGTCCACCTCGCCCTCGCCCTCCTCCTCGTGCTGCTGCCACTTCGCCCTAAATGAGCCGACTGCTGCGTTTATTATAATGATCGACCCACCATCACCCCCGTTTTATATATCGCTGACTAACCGATTGCGGACGTCCTAACTAACAATAACCACCTGTTAACTAACCATGTCTCCATCTACGGACACGCACACACATACGCCTCACGCTTGCAGCTCCTTCCCTGTACCTCAATTCGTAGGCTTACTATTGTACATGTACTATTGTACGACCTGCATGAAGAACTGCGTTTCACACCCCAATACGCGAATGATGCTGCGCTTGGTATTCTTTGAGTGGGTGAGTGAGTGAGGGAGGGAATATGCCCCCCCCCTCACTTCTCCGGTAAACAACTCTGTGAAGAGAACTGCGTGGTGGCGGATCCGTGGGCATGTGGACCAGTGCGAATAAAGTGCGAATAACACCAGGAAAGAACAATAACATCAATTCCCAACCGTCAACTGCCAACTCCCCAATCCGTACCTTGCCCTTGACGGGAATTCCCCCCGTGGAAAGAAACCCGTCGGCCGCGGCGCCCAATAAGGCCCGCGTGGCCGCAGAAATGTGTACGGCACCAGGTACACCCGTGGACTCCATTCGGCTGGCAACGTTGACTGGGGCGAGAAGGGAAAGAGCGATACACAGACTAACGCACGGAAGGGGGAGGAGGGGGAGGAGGGGGAGGAGGGGGAGGAGGGGGAGCAGGGGGAGGAGGGGGAGGAGGGGGAGGAGGGGGAGGAGGGGGAGGGGAAGGGGAGGAGGAGGGGGAGGAGGGCCCGGCAACATGCGCTGCCAACAGAAACCGAAAACAATAAAACCCCAATAAGAACCACGAAGACATTTCGCCATTGCTGCTGGCCGGTGCTTCACTTAGAGAGAACGGAGACTCAAAAAAACTATAAATATATAACCCCAAACTCACACACCTGTGTCGCCAAACAGACAAAAACGGGGCATCTTCCGCCCCACGATGCCGCTCATGACGGGGCCGCTGTGGATGCCTACTCGCAGTCGTACAGGCTGGCCGGTACCGGGCATCATCACGCAGCGAGCCGCTTCCAACGCGGCGAATGCAAAGACCTTGTGCGCGTGCAGGGGATCCACGGCCTCTGTAACGGACCTGTGATGTACGGCGGTGGTTGTACGGCGTGGGTACGGCATATGGATTGGCACCGGCAGGAGTGATGTTTAAGAAGTTGCGTATTAAATTTTATCAACAGGGAGCTACAACAAGAGGGAAACAGAAGAACCTTCCTTTTGTTTCGTACCGGTCGTACCAGTCGTACCTGAATCCCTCGGCGTCCTCTTCTACAAGTCCGCCGCACACCATGTAGCAATCTGCGTTCGACGAAAGCGGAAAGAAGCAATTTAGGTCAGCTTCCAGATTAAGCAGCGTTTGCGACAGTTTTCCAAAGACGAGGATATGAAAAAGATGGTTTGGTACAGGTATCAAAAGCTATGAAAAAAGGATCGAACAGGAGAGCGCCTATCGAACACACAAGATAGGATACACCTGGTCTGGAATGTAACACAGTCACGCTTCTCGGCAGCCGTCCGCCAAAT
>NW_003307621.1:472348-473202 GCF_000143455.1 Volvox carteri f. nagariensis
ACATCACTACATCACGAACGGACACAAAGTGGCACCCACGCAGTGAACATACGGGGAAAGACCTTCATACCGTACTCCCTACACGCCGCACCTTACCAAGGTACAACAATTTCATACCGAAATCCCCCTCCGTCACCAACTCGTCTATCCATTTGCAACGCGCCTTCACCCATAGAATCCAAGAACGATGGCCGACCTTGATACGACGTGTAACGGCCTCACGGCCGGAAATCTAGGCGCGTTCTAACTAACGTACGACATGTACGGGCGACCGTGCATCCGGCGTCACTCACCAGCAGCGGAAGACGATGTGAGCTTGACTGCGTTGATTAGAAGCGTTGACAATGGGGGCCCTTGCTTCACGCCGACGCAACATCGCACTGGGGTCTTGGAGAGTTGAAATGTGGTGTACGCAGAGATTCTCGTTGCCAGGTGGAATGCGGTCGATCTGGAAGGTCTTGGGCAACTCGAATGAGCAGTCGTCTCTGTCGCGAGGAAGGTCACGGACATCGGACGAAGTGGTCATGTCTCGCCTAACGACGTGTACTTTCCTGCCAGACCGCCTAGCTTTCAGCCTTCGTAGGCTCCTTACACAGCTAAAGCACAACTGTCGGGATAACGCTCAAACGCTGCATACGCCCATATTCTTGCAGCAGAGCGCCGCACAAACACATGCCCGTCGAAAGCCCGTCGACAAAGCCCCTTGCGCTTCANAGATCCATACACAAGCTCGAGAAGCAAGCATCTCACCTCAAAAAAATGAGTTGCCGCAAGTCGCACCTTGCCCTCACAGATGAGTCAGGCAAGTCCATGTCCATGAAGCGGCGACGCTGTGCCTGAAGCAACGTCAGCAG
>NW_003307621.1:473252-474437 GCF_000143455.1 Volvox carteri f. nagariensis
CGTCAGCGACCCGTTCCATTTCTGGGCTCCGGGCCCGTTTCTACGTAGATGCTACTTACTCCTAGTACCGTATTAAGCGTATATATAGGATGCACCACAACTCAGGCTGCCCGGAGAAAAATACACGGAGAACGGAGCTGCGCAGCGACGCTGCCGGTATCGTTGCTGTAAGGTTGGGCTGACTACAGTTTCAAATTTAAACATATACCGTAGAGGCAAGGAGGTGCATAAATAAAGAATACCGACACGAATTCAGCTATTGGAAGAGGTCCGAGGCGATTGTTGCAGTTGGGGGTTGACTGTCGTACCAGAAAACCTGCCGAGGTTGTCCCTCAGCCCGGGGAGTACATTGGATTTTCGGGTGCGTATTGTGCAGCACGTAGAAATTACTTTAATTGGTGGGTGGCGGATGCTTTGGTGTGTGGGCCCTTGGGGCTTCTCCTGGCGTCGAAAAGGCATGATCAAATTGCAATAGCCGATAGGTTCAGGTTCGCAGGGTGTCGGGGTTACGTTCTGCGCTTCCTAATCCCAGGCTTACATGTGTTTGAATCGATGCCTGTAGGGCTGATGCGTGTAACACATGCAACTAAAACCGAAGCCAGGACTCAGAACCATGCCAAAACTCAAATGCCCGAAATTAGCTTCATATCAACAGTTAGATATTTACATTCTAGACACGTATATTATTGCTTTATACGGCTCGGAGCTGGATAGCTCAGGCTTTTGTGGGTTTGACTGTAATGCGAGCTTGCGTAAGTAAGCTGGGTTAGTTGGGCGTAAGGCCCAATGCGTAACTGTTAGACTAACTGTTTCGCAACGGCCCGTGTCCTCAGGGCCGTCATTTATTGCGCGCATTAAGCTGGTTAGCTTATCTTGTTTTTGTTGTTCAGCGCGCGCTGATCAACAAAACAGGTCCCGCGCCTTCGGCGCGCTTTCTGTTACTACACCGCTGTGCCTTCGGCTCGTCAGCGAGACCCATCGGGTAGAGTGCAGTGGAGAATATATAGCACTAGCACCATAGAGTTAGCCCACCTTATTGAAGCACCTTTAGTAGTGCTAGTGGCGGCGCATGTCCCGGTATCGCTAGGCATGACTCCGCTGGTGGAGGCAACTCACAGCTATCCTACATAGCTAACTGGAATGTCACAGACTGGCATTTCCTCGAGGGCTTCTGCGACGCAGTTT
>NW_003307621.1:474487-475381 GCF_000143455.1 Volvox carteri f. nagariensis
TACATTGCGCACTAATACAAGCCACTGAACACCGCAACAATAACCATCGGCCGGCTTTCCAGCTCCTATCTGAGTTTGCTGACCTTATCTTTGCAGTTTGCTGCCTTTGTGCTTTTGCTGTCGTTGTCGCTGTTGCTGCTTGCCGGCACGACAGGAGAAAAACACCGCGCCACGAAACACCCACAGCAAGAAACTTTGCTCCGAACGTATGTACGACATCACTAAATCACGAACGGACACAAAGTGGCACCCACGCAGTGAACATACGGGGAAAGACCTCCATGCCGTACTCCCTACACGCTCGAGACGCCGACGGCAAGACGCCGACGGCGAGACGCCGACGGCGAGACGCCGACGGCAAGGCGCCGACGGCAAGGCGCCGACGGCAAGAAGCCGACGGCAAGAAGCCGACGGCAAGACGCCGACGGCAAGGCGCCGACGGCAAGACGCCGACGGCAAGACGCCGACGGCAAGGCGCCGACGGCAAGACGCCGACGGCGAGACGCCGACGGCAAGGCGCCGACGGCAAGACGCCGACGGCAAGACGCCGACGGCGAGGCGGCCGACGGCGAGGCGGCCGACGGCGAGGCAGCCGACGGCGAGGCGGCCGATGGCGAGGCGGCCGATGGCGAGGCGGCCGATGGCGAGGCGGCCGACGGCGAGGCGGCCGACAGCGAGGCGGCCGACGGCGAGGCGGCCGACGGCGAGACGCTGACGTAAGTCCTCGCCCAGGCTCGCTCAGACCGGCGGGGGGATCGGGCGGGAGGTGGGCGGGGAAATACACACACACACACGCTGTTAATCAGCTAGCAGGGGACGCAACGAGCACAGACTTTGCACGGCAAAACAACATGAGCAGCTGCGCACAAAATGCAGAAACATACTAATAAGCAC
>NW_003307621.1:475634-476501 GCF_000143455.1 Volvox carteri f. nagariensis
CACTCGTCTATCCATTTGCAACGCGCCTTCACCCATAGAATCCAAGAACGATGGCCGACCTTGATACGACGTGTAACGGCCTCACGGCCGGAAATCTAGGCGCGTTCTAACTAACGTACGACATGTACGGGCGACCGTGCACCCGGCGTCACTCACCAGCAGCGGAAGACGATGTGAGCTTGACTGCGTTGATTAGAAGCGTTGACAATGGGGGCCCTTGCTTCACGCCGACGCAACATCGCACTGGGGTCTTGGAGAGTTGAAATGTGGTGTACGCAGAGATTCTCGTTGCCAGGTGGAATGCGGTCGATCTGGAAGGTCTTGGGCAACTCGAATGAGCAGTCGTCTCTGTCGCGAGGAAGGTCACGGACATCGGACGAAGTGGTCATGTCTCGCCTAACGACGTGTACTTTCCTGCCAGACCGCCTAGCTTTCAGCCTTCGTAGGCTCCTTACACAGCTAAAGCACAACTGTCGGGATAACGCTCAAACGCTGCATACGCCCATATTCTTGCAGCAGAGCGCCGCACAAACACATGCCCGTCGAAAGCCCGTCGACAAAGCCCCTTGCGCTTCAAAGATCCATACACAAGCTCGAGAAGCAAGCATCTCACCTCAAAAAAATGAGTTGCCGCAAGTCGCACCTTGCCCTCACAGATGAGTCAGGCAAGTCCATGTCCATGAAGCGGCGACGCTGTGCCTGAAGCAACGTCAGCAGGGGTTCAATAAATAAATGCTTGATCTAACCGCGTAATAAATTAGAGCAATGGAACTGAAGTGCGGCGGCTACAGCATGAAGGTTTTGTAACGAACAGTACCTTGCAAACGTTTGCAGGGTCCACAGCAGCTTCTCAGGGCGCCGCGCAGC
>NW_003307621.1:476551-477645 GCF_000143455.1 Volvox carteri f. nagariensis
TCCGAGGATATCAGCAGGTCGATGAGGTGGTTCATGAGGCCGTCTTGTTTGGGTTCACGGGCGAAAAGACATGCATAAAATCTTATCCATAATAGCTCACGCATTCCTACAGGTGTTTGCTTTGCCTTGTAACGATCACTGTCGCTGCTGCTGCTGCCGCTTCTGCTGCCAGCCGCCAGCCGAACACGATAGCAAGGAAACGCCCAACATGGCACCGGACAATACACCAGGCGCTGCACAGGGTACGACGAACTGCACTGTGAAGTGCAGTACAGCACGCAACGGCACTGGACGCAACGCCTACGTACCCCATCAAAGCCCACACTAAAGGTTTTCGAAATCATCAGTTCCTGCTTAACCTGTTTGCTTTGAACGCATAGGCCCAGCATGTCATCTCCCCGTCGCTCCATGTCACCGAGCCCTAACATGGGACGAGACACGGACGAGACACGGAACATCGCACGCTGAAAGGTAGATGTAATTGTCGTCCTGCTCACAGCATTCATCACGCAGATCTTCCAGTTTCTGCCTGTAAGCGGGCAAACAGAAGCAATTGTGAGGACAAACTTTGCGATGTAGTCTTCCTGGTGCTGCTATCCAATTGCCTGACCCTTAATGCAATCAAAACATTTCATAGCTCATGCATTCTGGGAAGACAAGAGACGGACAACTCCAACTTCAACCGTCGAAGGCGCCTGGACGACCTAGGTGCATTACAGTCAAACCCACAAAAGCCTGAGCTATCCAGCTCCGAGCCGTATAAAGCAATAATATACGTGTCTAGAATGTAAATATCTAACTGTTGATATGAAGCTAATTTCGGCCATTTGAGTTTTGGCATGGTTCTGAGTCCTGGCTTCGGTTTTAGTTGCATGTGTTACACGCATCAGCCCTACAGGCATCGATTCAAACACATGTAAGCCTGGGCTTAGGAAGCGCAGAACGTAACCCCGACACCCTGCGAACCTGAACCTATCGGCTATTGCAATTTGATCATGCCTTTTCGACGCCAGGAGAAGCCCCAAGGGCCCACACACCAAAGCATCCGCCACCCACCAATTAAAGTAATTTCTACGTGCTGCACAATACGCACC
>NW_003307621.1:477794-480807 GCF_000143455.1 Volvox carteri f. nagariensis
GGCAGGCGGGAGGACGGGGCAGGAGGATGGGCGGAGGGGAAGGAATAATCAGCAAGGTACGATGAGGTGGTTCATGAGGCCGTCTTGTTTGGGTTCACGGGCGAAAAGACATGCATAAAATCTTATCCATAATAGCTCACGCATTCCTACAGGTGTTTGCTTTGCCTTGTAACGATCACTGTCGCTGCTGCTGCTGCCGCTTCTGCTGCCAGCCGCCAGCCGAACACGATAGCAAGGAAACGCCCAACATGGCACCGGACAATACACCAGGCGCTGCACAGGGTACGACGAACTGCATTGTGAAGTGCAGTACAGCACGCAACGGCGCTGGACGCAACGCCTACGTACCCCATCAAAGCCCACACTAAAGGTTTTCGAAATCATCAGTTCCTGCTTAACCTGTTTGCTTTGGACGCATAGGCCCAGCATGTCATCTCCCCGTCGCTCCATGTCACCGAGCCCTAACATGGGACGAGACACGGACGAGACACGGAACATCGCACGCTGAAAGGTAGATGTAATTGTCGTCCTGCTCACAGCATTCATCACGCAGATCTTCCAGTTTCTGCCTGTAAGCGGGCAAACAGAAGCAATTGTGAGGACAAACTTTGCGATGTAGTCTTCCTGGTGCTGCTATCCAATTGCCTGACCCTTAATGCAATCAAAACATTTCATAGCTCATGCATTCTGGGAAGACAAGAGACGGACAACTCCAACTTCAACCGTCGAAGGCGCCTGGACGACCTAGGTGCATTACAGTCAAACCCACAAAAGCCTGAGCTATCCAGCTCCGAGCCGTATAAAGCAATAATATACGTGTCTAGAATGTAAATATCTAACTGTTGATATGAAGCTAATTTCGGCCATTTGAGTTTTGGCATGGTTCTGAGTCCTGGCTTCGGTTTTAGTTGCATGTGTTACACGCATCAGCCCTACAGGCATCGATTCAAACACATGTAAGCCTGGGCTTAGGAAGCGCAGAACGTAACCCCGACACCCTGCGAACCTGAACCTATCGGCTATTGCAATTTGATCATGCCTTTTCGACGCCAGGAGAAGCCCCAAGGGCCCACACACCAAAGCATCCGCCACCCACCAATTAAAGTAATTTCTACGTGCTGCACAATACGCACCCGAAAATCCAATGTACTCCCCGGGCTGAGGGACAACCTCGGCAGGTTTTCTGGTACGACAGTCAACCCCCAACTGCAACAATCGCCTCGGACCTCTTCCAATAGCTGAATTCGTGTCGGTATTCTTTATTTATGCACCTCCTTGCCTCTACGGTATATGTTTAAATTTGAAACTGTAGTCAGCCCAACCTTACAGCAACGATACCGGCAGCGTCGCTGCGCAGCTCCGTTCTCCGTGTATTTTTCTCCGGGCAGCCTGAGTTGTGGTGCATCCTATATATACGCTTAATACGGTACTAGGAGTAAGTAGCATCTACGTAGAAACGGGCCCGGAGCCCAGAAATGGAACGGGTCGCTGACGTCCCAGCACACGGCGAGTCCAATCGGGACCCTTCTGACTTTGCTCTTACCAATAAGAATCTTGTTTGTTGCTACGTGTGCCGCCTAATCAAGTCGCGCAACCAGGTGCGGTGTTTGTTGCGGTGGAGCGTTGAGGACGCTGCTCAGCCGATTCCCTTTTGCAGTTCCATGATTCGGGTTGTGACAACTGTAAATAAAATCTTTTTGGACCTAGCATTTCATTTGAGGACTACACGACACCAAACTTCTCGGGGTAGGGACTGAGGCTTAAAAATCGGGGACTTTGTTCTTACGGGCGAGGATGGAGGCAGTGAGAGGATTCATAAGCTCACGTCTTGTAGCCTGGCGTCGTATAACCACAGCACCTGCACAGCCCATGGAGTGTACGACAGTTGCGACGATCGTACAAGCTTCGGCTGCTTCAGTCATCAACTCATGCGAGCGGTGATAACATCGCAGAGCCTTGCGGCTTTGACAGCTGCGGCGCCGTCACCGCCGCCGCTGCTGCTACTGCCGCCGCCGCCGCCGCCGCATGCGCCCCAGCGCCGCCGGGCCTCTGCGGCGACGCAACGGAGGCGGCCGCCACAGCGGCCCCCGTCGCCACCACCCTCCCATCGCCGCCGCCACCTGTCCGCCCGCTACAGCTCCCCAACGCGCAATCAGCATTGGGCTCCAGCTACAGCCACAGTCACAGCGTCACCTCACCCTCCACGCCCTCGTGTGGTGGTTTCGGAGCCTTGAGCGGCGCACAGCAGTACATGGCGAGAGCGCATGAGGAGGTGACGGTGCTGTTCGCAGGTGGGTTGCCGGTGGGGTGTGTTTGAACTGTGTGTGGCGGTGGTTCGACATAGCGCCCGGGGTATTACGACAACGGTTTCAACTGACGACAACGGTTTGCCGTACTTTACCGTAACTGACGCACGGTCCCTCGCTTACATAATATACAAAATACACTGTCACCATGAGCTGCTTACCTTTTTATTATAATGGATGCTTGAAGTTTTTGAATTTTTTAATATTTTGTTATACTCGTAAAGTTGTGTCTTCATTAGTCTCTTCCTACCCCATGTGCACGTGTAATTTACGTGATGATGGTTCGAATTCTCTATGTGCCGTACACAGACATCGCCTCCTTCACCAGCATGTGTGGTCAGGTTCCGCCCCACCGAGTCATGGCGTTCCTCAACGACCTCTTCACCACTTTTGACCAGCTGGTGGAGAAGCATCAAGTTTACAAGGTCGAGACCATCGGAGGTACTGCATTGTACGGCATCGTCGTACATATCATAGTACGGAAGTGTACGGGACTGAGGCGATGCCGTTTTTGCATAATTTGGCGGAACGGCTGCCGAGAAGCGTGACTGTGTTACATTCCAGACCAGGTGTATCCTATCTTGTGTGTTCGATAGGCGCTCTCCTGTTCGATCCTTTTTTCATAGCTTTTGATACCTGTACCAAACCATCTTTTTCATATCCTCGTCTTTGGAAAACTGTCGCAAACGCTGCTTAATCTGGAAGCT
>NW_003307621.1:481045-482750 GCF_000143455.1 Volvox carteri f. nagariensis
GCCTGGCGTCGTATAACCACAGCACCTGCACAGCCCATGGAGTGTACGACAGTTGCGACGATCGTACAAGCTTCGGCTGCTTCAGTCATCAACTCATGCGANCGGTGATAACATCGCAGAGCCTTGCGGCTTTGACAGCTGCGGCGCCGTCACCGCCGCCGCTGCTGCTACTGCCGCCGCCGCCGCCGCCGCATGCGCCCCAGCGCCGCCGGGCCTCTGCGGCGACGCAACGGAGGCGGCCGCCACAGCGGCCCCCGTCGCCACCACCCTCCCATCGCCGCCGCCACCTGTCCGCCCGCTACAGCTCCCCAACGCGCAATCAGCATTGGGCTCCAGCTACAGCCACAGTCACAGCGTCACCTCACCCTCCACGCCCTCGTGTGGTGGTTTCGGAGCCTTGAGCGGCGCACAGCAGTACATGGCGAGAGCGCATGAGGAGGTGACGGTGCTGTTCGCAGGTGGGTTGCCGGTGGGGTGTGTTTGAACTGTGTGTGGCGGTGGTTCGACATAGCGCCCGGGGTATTACGACAACGGTTTCAACTGACGACAACGGTTTGCCGTACTTTACCGTAACTGACGCACGGTCCCTCGCTTACATAATATACAAAATACACTGTCACCATGAGCTGCTTACCTTTTTATTATAATGGATGCTTGAAGTTTTTGATTTTTTTAATATTTTGTTATACTCGTAAAGTTGTGTCTTCATTAGTCTCTTCCTACCCCATGTGCACGTGTAATTTACGTGATGATGGTTCGAATTCTCTATGTGCCGTACACAGACATCGCCTCCTTCACCAGCATGTGTGGTCAGGTTCCGCCCCACCGAGTCATGGCGTTCCTCAACGACCTCTTCACCACTTTTGACCAGCTGGTGGAGAAGCATCAAGTTTACAAGGTCGAGACCATCGGAGGTACTGCATTGTACGGCATCGTCGTACATATCATAGTACGGAAGTGTACGGGACTGAGGCGATGCCGTTTTTGCATAATTTGGCGGAACGGCTGCCGAGAAGCGTGACTGTGTTACATTCCAGACCAGGTGTATCCTATCTTGTGTGTTCGATAGGCGCTCTCCTGTTCGATCCTTTTTTCATAGCTTTTGATACCTGTACCAAACCATCTTTTTCATATCCTCGTCTTTGGAAAACTGTCGCAAACGCTGCTTAATCTGGAAGCTGACCTAAATTGCTTCTTTCCGCTTTCGTCGAACGCAGATTGCTACATGGTGTGCGGCGGACTTGTAGAAGAGGACGCCGAGGGATTCAGGTACGACTGGTACGACCGGTACGAAACAAAAGGAAGGTTCTTTTGTTTCCCTCTTGTTGTAGCTCCCTGTTGATAAAATTTAATACGCAACTTCTTAAACATCACTCCTGCCGGTGCCAATCCATATGCCGTACCCACGCCGTACAACCACCGCCGTACATCACAGGTCGTACACTCCATCGGAAAAGCTTTTCACGGAGCTCACATCGATACAACTCAGGCATCAGGTTCTCATATCGCGGCTCAGATGAAACACACACGCACACACGCACACACGCAGTTGCCCACAGCGCCGCACACTTCTATCCGGGCTCTGGATACCATCTACGCATCTTGTTGGAGAATCCTCCACGGTTTATTTACTGGAAAAGGCACTAGTATACGTCGCTCGACTACGGAGCTCGCATTCGTGCACACATGTTGGCCCGCTCCCGTG
>NW_003307621.1:482800-483262 GCF_000143455.1 Volvox carteri f. nagariensis
TCAACGGAGAGCTGCCGTACAGCGACGTTCCAGCTTGGGCTGGGAATGTCTGGTCGGCGTTCCAGCTGGCACGGTGCGCCAGAAGGGTCGCCACGCTGACGGCGGCGGCGCTTCCGCTGCGGCGGCAAACGCTGCCGCCGCAGCTTGCCTCCGCCTCCAGTACCGACGGCAGAGGACGACTAGAGCTCGCAACGCTGCGAAAGGTGGGTGCCGAGACGTTGCGCGGCAGCTTCATAACGGGTTTGCCGCGGCTGCCGCTGTTGTTGCAGCCGCCACCGCTACTGCCGCCGGCTGTGGCTGCAGTAGCTCGCGGCGGCGGCGGCCCTGTAATAGTGGCCACCACGTCAGGAGAGAGTGAACCGGCGGCGCTGGCGTTGCATTCGGCCGGCGGCGCCTGTGGCGATGGCAAGCTGGCGGACGGCAGATGCGATACCCAGCCGAATGCCCAGGAACCCCCGCCGC
>NW_003307621.1:484059-484869 GCF_000143455.1 Volvox carteri f. nagariensis
CGCACAACACTTCATGTCGCTCTCCAATCACGAGCTTTCCTTGTAAACTTGATGCTTCTCCACCAGCTGGTCAAAAGTGGTGAAGAGGTCGTTGAGGAACGCCATGACTCGGTGGGGCGGAACCTGACCACACATGCTGGTGAAGGAGGCGATGTCTGTGTACGGCACATAGAGAATTCGAACCATCATCACGTAAATTACACGTGCACATGGGGTAGGAAGAGATTACTGAAGACACAACTTTACGAGTATCACAAAATATTAAAAAATTCAAAAACTTCAAGCATCCATTATAATAAAAAGGTAAACAGCTCATGGTGACAGTGTATTTTGTATATTATGTAAGCGAGGGACCGTGCGTCAGTTATGGTAAAGTACGGCAAACCGTTGTCGTCAGTTGAAACCGTTGTCGTAATACCCCGGGCGCTATGTCGAACCACCGCCACACACAGTTCAAACACACCCCACCGGCAACCCACCTGCGAACAGCACCGTCACCTCCTCATGCGCTCACCTCGCCATGTACTGCTGTGCGCCGCTCAAGGCTCCGAAACCACCACACGAGGGCGTGGAGGGTGAGGTGACGCTGTGACTGTGGCTGTAGCTGGAGCCCAATGCTGATTGCGCGTTGGGGAGCTGTAGCGGGCGGACAGGTGGCGGCGGTGATGGGAGGGTGGTAGCGACGGGGGCCGCTGTGGCGGCCGCCTCCGTTGCGTCGCCGCAGAGGCCCGGCGGCGCTGGGGCGCATGCGGCGGCGGCGGCGGCGGCGGCAGTAGCAGCAGCGGCGGCGGTGACGGCGCCGCAGCTGTC
>NW_003307621.1:484919-485822 GCF_000143455.1 Volvox carteri f. nagariensis
CCTCAGTCCTTACCCCGAGAAGTTTGGTGTCGTGTAGTCCTCAAATGAAATGCTAGGTCCAAAAAGATTTTTACAGTTGTCACAACCCGAATCATGGAACTGCAAAAGGGAATCGGCTGAGCAGCGTCCTCAACGCTCCACCGCAACAAACACCGCACCTGGTTGCGCGACTTGATTAGGCGGCACACGTAGCAACAAACAAGATTCTTATTGGTAAGAGCAAAGTCAGAAGGGTCCCGATTGGACTCGCCGTGTGCTGGGACGTCAGCGACCCGTTCCATTTCCGGGCTCCGGGCCCGTTTCTATGTAGATGCTACTTACTCCTAGTAACGTATTAAGCATATATATAGGATGCACCACAACTCAGGCTGCCCGGAGAAAAATACACGGAGAACGGAGCTGCGCAGCGACGCTGCCGGTATCGTTGCTGTAAGGTTGGGCTGACTACAGTTTCAAATTTAAACATATACCGTAGAGGCATAAGGAGGTGCATAAATGAAGAGTACCGTCACGAATTCAGCTATTGGAAGAGGTCCGAGGCGATTGTTGCAGTTGGGGGTTGGCTGTCGTACCAGAAAACCTGCCGAGGTTGTCCCTCAGCCCGGGGAGTACATTGGATTTCCGGGTGCGTATTGTGCAGCACGTAGAACTTACTTTAATTGGTGGGTGGCGGATGCTTTGGTGTGTGGGCCCTTGGGGCTTCTCCTCGCGTCGAANAGGCATGATCAAATTGCAATAGCCGATAGGTTCAGGTTCGCAGGGTGACGGGGTTACGTTCTGCGCTTCCTAAGCCCAGGCTTACATGTGTTTGAATCGATGCCTGTAGGGCTGATGCGTGTAACACATGCAACTAAAACCGAAGCCAGAACTCAGAACCATGCCAAAACTCAAATGCCCGAAATT
>NW_003307621.1:485875-493191 GCF_000143455.1 Volvox carteri f. nagariensis
ATGCACTGGGCAGAAGCGGTGACGGCGCCGCCGCCGCCGCCGTCGCCTCGGTATGCGCGAGCTCCTCTCCCGCCGTCGCTAAACTGGTCGTAGCACCACTCGACGCAGAGAATCCTCGGAGGCCGCCGCCGCCGCCAACGCCGCCGCCGCCGCCGCATGAAGCTCGCACGCTCGTCACGCTGGCGCTTAGGACTCTCCGCGCCGCCGTCGCTGCTGGCGCCGCTGCCGCTGCCGTACTAGCTACCAGGGGCGGCGCCGCAGCTGTCAAGGCCGCAAGGCTCTGCGATGTTATCACCGCTCGCATGAAGTTGATGACTGAAGCAGCCGAAGCTTGTACGATCGTCGCAACTGTCGTACACTCCATGGGCTGTGCAGGTGCTGTGGTTATACGACGCCAGGCTACAAGACGTGTGCTTATGAATCCTCTCACTGCCTCCATCCTCGCCCGTAAGAACAAAGTCCCCGATTCGTTTAAAAGCCTCAGTCCTTACCCCGAGAAGTTTGGTGTCGTGTAGTCCTCAAATGAAATGCTAGGTCCAAACAGATTTTTACAGTTGTCACAACCCGAATCATGGAACTGCAAAAGGGAATCGGCTGAGCAGCGTCCTCAACGCTCCACCGCAACAAACACCGCACCTGGTTGCGCGACTTGATTAGGCGGCACACGTAGCAACAAACAACTTTCTTATTGGTAAGAGCAAAGTCAGAAGGGTCCCGATTGGACTCGCCGTGTGCTGGGACGTCAGCGACCCGTTCCATTTCCGGGCTCCGGGCCCGTTTCTATGTAGATGCTACTTACTCCTAGTAACGTATTAAGCATATATATAGGATGCACCACAACTCAGGCTGCCCGGAGAAAAATACACGGAGAACGGAGCTGCGCAGCGACGCTGCCGATATCGTTGCTGTAAGGTTGGGCTGACTACAGTTTCAAATTTAAACATATACCGTAGAGGCATATGAAGGAGGTGCATAAATGAAGAGTACCGTCACGAATTCAGCTATTGGAAGAGGTCCGAGGCGATTGTTGCAGTTGGGGGTTGACTGTCGTACCAGAAAACCTGCCGAGGTTGTCCCTCAGCCCGGGGAGTACATTGGATTTCCGGGTGCGTATTGTGCAGCACGTAGAAATTACTTTAATTGGTGGGTGGCGGATGCTTTGGTGTGTGGGCCCTTGGGGCTTCTCCTCGCGTCGAAAAGGCATGATCAAATTGCAATAGCCGATAGGTTCAGGTTCGCAGGGTGACGGGGTTACGTTCTGCGCTTCCTAAGCCCAGGCTTACATGTGTTTGAATCGATGCCTGTAGGGCTGATGCGTGTAACACATGCAACTAAAACCGAAGCCAGAACTCAGAACCATGCCAAAACTCAAATGCCCGAAATTAGCTTCATATCAACAGTTAGATATTTTCATTCTAGACACGTATATTATTGCTTTATACGGCTCGGAGCTGGATAGCTCAGGCTTTTGTGGGTTTGACTGTAATGCACCTAGGTCGTCCAGGCGCCTTCGACGGTTGAAGTTGGAGTTGTCCGTCTCTTGTCTTCCAAGAATGCATGAGCTATGAAATGTTTTGATTGCATTAAGGATCAGGCAATTGGATAGCAGCACCAGGAAGACTACATCGCAAAGTTTGTCCTCACAATTGCTTCTGTTTGCCCGCTTACAGGCAGAAACTGGAAGATCTGCGCGATGAATGCTGTGAGCAGGACGACAATTACATCTACCTTTCAGCGTGCGATGTTCCGTGTCTCGTCCGTGTCTCGTCCCATGTTAGGGCTCGGTGACATGGAGCGACGGGGAGATGACATGCTGGGCCTAGGCGTTCAAAGCAAACAGGTTAAGCAGGAACTGATGATTTCGAAAACCTTTAGTGTGGGCTTTGATGGGGTACGTAGGCGTTGCGTCCAGTGCCGTTGCGTGCTGTACTGCACTTCACAGTGCAGTTCGTCGTACCCTGTGCAGCGCCTGGTGTATTGTCCGGTGCCATGTTGGACGTTTCCCTGCTATCGTGTTCGGCTGGCGGCTGGCAGCAGAAGCGGCAGCAGCAGCAGCGACAGTGATCGTTACAAGGCAAAGCAAACACCTGTAGGAATGCGTGAGCTATTATGGATAAGATTTTAAAAGACAAAGACAAAGACAAAGACATTTTTTATGCATGCAAAGACAAAGACAAAGACAAAGACATTTTTTATGCATGTCTTTTCGCCCGTGAACCCAAACAAGACGGCCTCATGAACCACCTCATCGTACCTTGCTGATTATTCCTTCCCCTCCGCCCATCCTCCTGCCCCGTCCTCCCGCCTGCCTCTGGTACGTCCTTATGGCTGCGCGGCGGCCGTATATCAACACCAATGCCGAGGGCGCAACGATTGGGCGCTACACGAGCTGCAGTCCTTGCATGAGCCCCTGAATTTCAAGATACCTCGCGCTTTGCGGTTGGTCGTACTGTTTAGGGTTTTCAGTTCCGCATTTTGTTGGGAGCGTGCAATCATGTCTGCCTGGCGGTCTGCTGCGACAGCAGCAGTAGCAGCAAAGCAGTAGCAAAGCAAACGATATCATCCCCTCCCGCCCCGCCCCACCTGTTCCCCGAACCGCGTACCCTCCTTTTGACCGGCGGCGCTTGGCGGTATCTACGGTGCAAGCACCCTCCAGATGATACATGCGGTAAGTCGGCGATATGGATCCGTGCCGTATCGTGGCGTGTACTACATGTTTCGTGTCGCCGTGCCGATTGTGTTTTCCTGCGCCGCGTATCGCGTGATTATGCAGTCGTACTTGGCTGGCGGTTGGTGGCAGCAGCAGCAACAGCAACAGCAGGAGCAACAGGAGCAAAGCGCAGCGGAGCAGACCCCTTAAGGAAAGGTGTCCAGCCCTAAAACAAAGTCCGGATTAGCGTTGCTAGCCACCGTCCAAGCATGATTGCTGTGTATCTCAGTATGTGCCTGTGTTTAATGACCTCGTTGTGGGAAACGCTGCCCGTCGCGGTAATGGACGCCGCGCTATCGCTCCACATCGACGCCTTCCGGCAACTGCTGCCACGGTACCGCGGATATGAATGCCACACGGTACGGTGCGGTTCCGTACAGTAACGTACGGTGCGGTACGGGTGCAAGGGTTTCAAATAAAACCTGCAGTAGCATGTCGTAAAACACAGCAGGATTCCGGAAGTGGTCTCCCTGGTAGTGGCCTGAGTTCTCTCTCGCTTCCCTGCGCGGGAGTGCACTGTCTGTCTGTCACCAGGGAGCAGTTTTTCCGCAGGAGGGCGGGTGGTGCATACGAGGTGAGATAGAGAAGGATAGGAACGGTTGAGAAGCGCCAAGGCCTCGCCGGTGTCCGTTTTTAGTAGTCCCTTAGGTGGAGCTGCCAAGAGCGCACCACTCGCCAGCCCCACCTCCGCGTCCGTTGTTCGTGTCGCTATTTGCGCGAAGCGGGACTTTGCAATGCAGGGCCCGACCACCGCATGCTCGCCTGATGCTCGTACGGTGGGTTTCTACCCGCTCAGGTTATGGGCTCGCGGACGGGTAAAGGAGGTAAGTGCGCCGTTTCTAGGAAATGGGACGTTCTCTGACGCGCTTGTGTTTTCCCTTTATCGATCTTCCCTAGGTGGCAGAGGCGCCTGGCTCCGCTGTCTTCTTCCCGAGGCTCGTGTTGGTGCTGCTGTGGCGGCGGCGGCACCCCGTCGTGGTGCTGAGGGGGGCTGAGCACTTCACTATTACGAGTGTCAGTATGTGCGTTGATTTGAGTTGAGGGATGTGTCCAGCAGATTACCAATCTGTTTCGGCTGTACGGGCGATTAACTGGTCGGTTGCTATCGGTTGTGGTGTCGTGACTCTTCCGTATGCCGTAGTTTGTGGAGCATCATCCTATTGTGCTTTTCATGTCGCGGTACGGTACGAGGATTAGTGATAACTGCACAGTGGGCTTTGGCCGGAGGCTGGCGGCACAGCAACAGCAGCAGCAGCACTGTGTCGTACCGTCGAGATATATTGCGCGCTTGATTTGCTATGAGCCGGTAATAGACACATCACACGCTGACTTGTCCACACACACGCCCTCCCCGCTTGTTTCTCACTGTATGTCCGCATGAACCTGGTCCTGCAATCAACATGATGGTCGCTGCTGCTGCTGCTGCTGCTACTGCCGGAGTTGAGTACCTTCAAGAGCTGCGATTACTGGCGGGTGCCTGAGGGAAATTTCTTGCGAATCTGTGTATGGCAAGGAGCAGAGGTGCCGTTAGGCCAGAGGTGAAGCCAGTGCGGCGGCGGTGGTCGTGGAACTGGTGGCGGTGGATGGCGCGATGGACATGGATAGGGTGTCTATATTTTAGATTCGGCCCCGGTGACCTATTTCCATGTGGGTTCGAGCCCCACCGTGATCGAGGCTACAGCCGAGCTCGCGGCTAAAGCTTCACCTTGTCAACACCTCTATTTTCTCGTTTTTATCCAATAGATATGTCTAGCAGAAGATAAGGAGAAACTGCAGTAGCAGCAAAGTGCGGTTGTCCAATACGCGCTGGATGAGAAGCGGCGCCAGTAAGCGCCACATCCAGGCCGCGTGCCGTTGGTGTGTAAGTATTTCAACAGTTCGTAGCGCCCGCGTGCGCTTTGGTCGTCAAGCCCTGCACCCGCGTCGGCTCCCTTGTTGTGTGCACTTCGGTATCTTACCGTTACATTGCCACCATTTATCTATGACGCGGCAATTGTCATTTTAGGAGACTTCGGACTGGAAAATTCACCGGCAAAATTGAAAATAAACACAGGAAGGCAGGATCTGCCAGGTAGCGGCTGCAGGGTGAAGATATGACCCCCCTGTCCCATACATCATACATACACTATATATAGGCAGGCGGCTGGCAGAGGTTAAGGCCTGACTTCTGCTCCCAGTCGACCCAGTCGACCCGGGTTCAAATCCGCCTGCCGGCTCCTCGGGTGTTTGAGGAGTGATGAAATGGGAGGTGGCCCCCCATCTTATGGACGGTGTAGGACGTGATAATATCAACTTGCGAGCTGACCAGGAACTAAGTTGATGCGCCGTTGACCCGCTAGATTTGGTTGGATGCTGGTGGTGAGTTGCCGAACCCAACGAATACATTCTGAAGTCGGATGGGGTGACGGATTAGGGTGCCCCTCTAGCAGGGGAGAGCAGGGACTGCCCCGGGAAAGGGGGCCGCTGGCGAAGTTAACCACCCTGTAACAACATACACTCTCTTGCACTTGGATGTGTCGGACCGTCTGTCTTGCAGCCACCCTGTGGACCACTATCAGGCTACCGCAGCTCGGTCGCCACCATGGAGGCAGCTGCTGATTACATATTGTCACTTGGTGTTGGGATGACAGCACAGTGATGGAGCTGATCATGAACTTGTTGGAGCAAGGGATGGATGGCAACAAGTGATAGGGAACGGAAATGTGGCGGGAAGGGGCTGACGGGCGAGGGTGAACGGGAGGGATATAGGGTGATAGGGAGCTGGGCGGTGCACGATCTCGCTGCTCACAGCAGTGCTGGGTGACAATGATGGTGCATCGATGGATGACCTCGAAAGAAGAAGCTACGGATGGCTTAGCCCTGTCAAAGGAAAGCTCCCCATGATAGTTCCATGGCGCCCTTGTTCGGGCCGCAGTTCCTTTTGTAAGCAAACGTGACTTAAAGCACCTTAGATACTCTAAGAAGAACTTCAAGAACCATAACGCTGTATCAATAGCTCTTGGCACTTCCGCCATGGGCAGATTACGTCAATCGCCCGCTATGCCACATAAGCAAAAATGAAGCAACGGCCTTCATGATAACTTGACCTGTTGTTTGCAAGGGCTTGCACTTAGGGATCTTGCTTCCGGGGAGGACGTAACCAGGTGCAGAGGAACGGAGGTGAACGTGATAATGCAGTGACATACAGCTATAATATAAAAGTTAAATAGGCTAACTGTCGACAAAGTGAGTTCGCCGAACTGCACCTTACCAACACACTTGGATTTGCAGCTGTTGCGCCGTACAATTTAGCTGGCCTCTGACAAAAGGCACCTCCCATAGCACTTCCAGCTCCATTAGCAAATGTGCACAACGTCCGATATTTGATCACAGGCTTTCACCCAACGTTTGAGCCCTTCTTTTCGGCCTGTTCCAGCTCTGGTGCGTCCGTAAAAGCTGCTAGTTTCCTACATATGACCAGCAAATGAGGAAGTCTGAACAGCTGCGCGGCGCCCTGAGAAGCTGCTGTGGACCCTGCAAACGTTTGCAAGGTACTGTTCGTTGCAAAACCTTCATGCTGTAGCCGCCGCACTTCAGTTCCATTGCTCTAATTTATTACACGGTTAGATCAAGCATTTATTTATTGAACCCCTGCTGACGTTGCTTCAGGCACAGCGTCGCCGCTTCATGGACATGGACTTGCCTGACTCATCTGTGAGGGCAAGGTGCGACTTGCGGCAACTCATTTTTTTGAGGTGAGATGCTTGCTTCTCGAGCTTGTGTATGGATCTTTGAAGCACAAGGGGCTTTGTCGACGGGCTTTCGACGGGCATGTGTTTGTGCAGCGCTCTGCTGCAAGAATATGGGCGTATGCAGCGTTTGAGCGTTATCCCGACAGTTGTGCTTTAGCTGTGTAAGGAGCCTACGAAGGCTGAAAGCTAGGCGGTCTGGCAGGAAAGTACACGTCGTTAGGCGAGACATGACCACTTCGTCCGATGTCCGTGACCTTCCTCGCGACAGAGACGACTGCTCATTGGAGTTGCCCAAGACCTTCCAGATCGACCGCATTCCACCTGGCAACGAGAATCACTGCGTACACCAAATTTCAACTCTCCAAGACCCCAGTGCGATGTTGCGTCGGCGTGAAGCAAGGGCCCCCATTGTCAACGCTTCTAATCAACGCAGTCAAGCTCACATCGTCTTCCGCTGCTGGTGAGTGACGCCGGATGCACGGTCGCCCGTACATGTCGTACGTTAGTTAGAACGCGCCTAGATTTCCGGCCGTGAGGCCGTTACACGTCGTATCAAGGTCGGCCATCGTTCTTGGATTCTATGGGTGAAGGCGCGTTGCAAATGGATAGACGAGTTGGTGACGGAGGGGGATTTCGGTATGAAATTGTTGTACCTTGGTAAGGTGCGGCGTGTAGGGAGTACGGCATGAAGGTCTTTCCCCGTATGTTCACTGCGTGGGTGCCACTTTGTGTCCGTTCGTGATGTAGTGATGTCGTACATACGTTCGGAGCAAAGTTTCTTGCTGTGGGTGTTTCGTGGCGCGGTGTTTTTCTCCTGTCNGTGCCGGCAAGCAGCAACAGCGACAACGACAGCAAAAGCACAAAGGCAGCAAACG
>NW_003307621.1:495558-496887 GCF_000143455.1 Volvox carteri f. nagariensis
GCGGTGCATTTCCCTCCCCGGCCGCCGCTGCGGCTCTTCACCTCTGGCATTGCTGCCACCGCGACCTTTTTGCAGTGCATTTCCCTCCCCGGCCGCCGCTGCGGCTCTTCTCCTCTGGGCTTGCTGCCACCGCGACCTTTTTGCAGTGCATTTCCCTCCCCGGCCGCCGCTGCGGCTCTTCTCCTCTGGGCTTGCTGCCACCGCGACCTTTTTGCGGTGCATTTCCCTCCCCGGCCGCCGCTGCGGCTCTTCACCTCTGGCATTGCTGCCACCGCGACCTTTTTGCGGTGCATTTCCCTCCCCTGCCGCCGCTGCGGCTCTTCTCCTCTGGCATTGCTGCCACCGCGGCTTTTTCCTTTCCTCTCATCGCTACCGCAAATTGCTGTTCTTGCGGTGCATTTCCCTCCCCTGCCGCCGCTGCGGCTCTTCATCTCTGGCATTGCTGCCACCGCGGCTTTTTCCTCTCATCACCCTTCTGCTTTCAAACCTACCATGCACAAAAGAAAGATGAAAAGGGAGACATCCTTGCTCAAACCATTGTCGTCGCTGGGTTTTGTGGATGGTAGCTAGCGTTATCTAACCAGCCAGCAGCTGCAGCCAGTTATATTGCCTAAATGGGCTACGCTATGCAGCTATCAGCCAGCAGCCAACAACCAGCATCAGCGAGTGTGCGCGTGTCACGGCTGTTGCCGCGCGTGTACAGTCTGTCGTGTTTTCGTTTGTGGTGCCCACAGCCCTGGTTGTGCACAATTGATTTTCATTTGTTTGGGGACTACCTAATTAAGGGGAGGCTACACCTTATTAAATAATAGATGAATAAATAAAGCTGAACCATGATATCTATTTCCGCTTTATTTATTTACTTATTTATTTACTCTGTTTTAAATATCTTATTATAGATTAGTAATGCGCCTCAGCCTAATGAGCTAAGGCGTGCATTAGGGTGCCGGGGTTGTAGAGGTTATGGGTTTTCCCAGGCCTTTGCACCTCCTGTCACCGTATTTTTACTTTTTTCATTATGTAGTCAGCAGCAGCAGCAGCAGCAGCAGCAGCCGGCAGATCAGCAAGCAGCTGCAGCAGTGGCCATGGCCCGGGCCCTTTATCGCCAGGGTTTGCGGCAGCTTCCCTGGTGCCAGGACCCGAATGCAGGGTCGACTGGCTGCCGGGACTCGGGGCGTACGAGTCGTCCGGCCTGCCGGCACCCGCACGCAGGGGCCGGCCGTACTTTTATAACGCCCGTCTCAGGTGGGTGGATGGGTGGGTGGGCGACGTGGGTGTGGGTGTGGTGCGTACTTCGTGATTTGGGTTCAACTAGTGGTCGGGAAAAAG
>NW_003307621.1:496948-497839 GCF_000143455.1 Volvox carteri f. nagariensis
TGCTTTCAAACCTACCATGCACAAAAGAAAGATGAAAAGGGAGACATCCTTGCTCAAACCACGACATTCGTTGCAAACGGAAGGACTAGTTCAAAGCAGGAAAATAAGGGAGTCCAAGGATATGGAGGATCGGGTCGAGAAATATGGTTGTCATGGTGGAAGTTGTCCGTTGGAGATATGTTTGGTTGGAAGAGGTTGGCAGATGTTGATCCAGTTGGTGGACAGTTGGTGGACAGTTGGTGGTGACCGGCCGGTTTTATTGTCGTCGCTGGGTTTTGTGGATGGTAGCTAGCGTTATCTAACCAGCCAGCAGCTGCAGCCAGTTATATTGCCTAAATGGGCTACGCTATGCAGCTATCAGCCAGCAGCCAACAACCAGCATCAGCGAGTGTGCGCGTGTCACGGCTGTTGCCGCGCGTGTACAGTCTGTCGTGTTTTCGTTTGTGGTGCCCACAGCCCTGGTTGTGCACAATTGATTTTCATTTGTTTGGGGATTACCTAATTAAGGGGAGGCTACACCTTATTAAATAATAGATGAATAAATAAAGCTGAACCATGATATCTATTTCCGCTTTATTTATTTACTTATTTATTTACTCTGTTTTAAATATCTTATTATAGATTAGTAATGCGCCTCAGCCTAATGAGCTAAGGCGTGCATTAGGGTGCCGGGGTTGTAGAGGTTATGGGTTTTCCCAGGCCTTTGCACCTCCTGTCACCGTATTTTTACTTTTTTCATTATGTAGTCAGCAGCAGCAGCAGCAGCAGCAGCCGGCAGATCAGTAAGCAGCTGCAGCAGTGGCCATGGCCCGGGCCCTTTATCGCCAGGGTTTGCGGCAGCTTCCCTGGTGCCAGGACCCGAATGCAGGGTCGACTGGCTGCCGGGACTCG